>NC_056736.1:328977203-328979703 GCF_019279795.1 Protopterus annectens
CTTTGTTTCCAACTCCTAAGTAACAATCTTATCCCTATAAATCATGGCTTTATATGCTTGTTGATAGAAAGAGTGAAGCCCCATCTTGAAATTAAGCCATCTCTGCAAGGTGTCTGACCCTAAACTATCTTATAAATTCCAAAAAGTTACAATTAATTTCAAAATAATATCCTTTATGTCAGAATTCGTAATCTGTAAAGGATCACATCTGCAACAAGGAATCCTTCCTGGAGGCTAACCTAAACCCAAGAATAACATCAAAAGACTATGATCTCAATAGAGACTGGGTGCTATTTGAATGTCTAGAACAGATGATATAATATTTCTAGAAATAAAAAATGTATCCAATTTACTCACAACACCCTTCAGATTGCTAAAAAGTAAAATCATGAAATTTGGGATTAACAAGATGTCACACATCAACAAAATACAAGTAAAGTGGACATTTTTAGGGATGTTTAGCTGAGGCAGCAAAGGTTTGTGCCTAAGTGGAATTCAACATATTATTAAAATACCCCACTCCTATTAAAAGACAACCCTCTAAGTTTGCAGTCGCAAAGGCAAGATATTAATGTACACCTAGGGAGCCAATATATTCATTTGGGCCATATTTTCCTAAAGGAGTTTCCATATCATCTGGAACCCAATAAACTTCTTTATCTGAACAGGAGTTCTCCAATATAATGATTTATGAATTAATAGTGCCACCCCCTATTAGCAGATAGCATGTAATGTGTCACCTCTCTACCATTTCTACAATGATCGAAAGCTATTGGACTTTAATCTCATTTGTTGTTGAGAAAAAAAGTTTGATATTTTTTTTTCTATTAGCATAGAACAAACGCTTTCACTTTAACTGATTAATTAAGCCATTTGCATTCAAAGTACCTACAGTGCAGAACAATGTTGGAACTTGACAATCAAGAGTAATACAAAAGTTTCTATTTATGTTTGCCAGTGGAATAACAAAATATGGCCAATTAAAATAAAAATCACATAAAACTATCAAAAAGAAACAAAAATATTAAGCACAAAAATAATAACACCTACCCAACACATAACTGCCCACTATGTAGCAAAATACTAGGGGTTAAAAATGTTATCAATATCCAGCTACAGATGAATAAGTAACAAAAAATCCAGAAACTAGAAGCTAAAACTGCAGTATAAATAAAAAAAATTATACCAAATAAAATGAAATTAAACCATGGCCTAATAAACAATTCACCTAGAATCACCCTAACCTGGAAACTTTTAGACAAGAAAATAAAAGGAGTATGATCGAGCACAAATGACATGCTGGACAAGCCACGCTGTTTCATGAGGGCGGCTTGCACCTGTCACCCCAAGGCACCGGATATTTGGGCTCTTGCCACCCCCCCCACTAAGTTTTTAGGCAAGGCTCAAAAACCTGGTTCAAGGCCCTGAGAGCACCCCAGCACCATATTCATAAAGGACACTCCACACCCTGTGCTGGTGGCACCGACCCATCTGAGACCCACTAAACATACATACAAGAACTGTTAAAAAAATAATATTAAATACAGAAGAAACTTAAACTTAAACTTAAATAAGATGTAATACTAGCTGAAGACTTAATTGATGTATTTTAAGGGTGAATTTATGTTAATGATGTATTTAATTGATTATTTGATAGTGCTTTTTGATATAAAATGTGTAGGGATTTTTACTGTTTTATTGAAGACTTGAGAAAGTGTGGCTTTTTCTACGTGAAAGCACTTGTCTAAATAAACCTGTTTTAAGCTGTGGTGGTCATCTGGATTTTTTTGCTTTAAATACAGAAGAAAAAGTAAAAAAACACCCAGGCAACAGATGTAGGCCAATGGCAACACAGCCAAGTGTTACCTGAAAAGGGAAAAGAATCTAGGACCCACTCATGAAAAATTAATAAAAAAAGACATAAAGAGCAAAACAGATATATGGCCAATGGTCAGGAAATAGGTGGGGTAGAAGTTGGTAGATCTTACCTGGAGTATCAAAATACACAGCAAATACAAAGCAAATGTTTAGTATATAAACCTTGGCATAATCACTGAATACAAAGATATTGGAAGATGTTTCTGGCTTCAATCTTAAACTGAATACGACTGTCTGTGGTTTGATATGACCACTGAAGAAGTTATAATTGACGGGGAGCAAAGACACTCCATATTGGTAAAGAAAAAGTCCAGGGTTTTATTACCCCTGGTTGGTGTGCAGACTAACTGCTCTAGAAAGTTTGTACCGATGAAGTCCAGAAATGTATGGGCATGCACATTTGAGGATGTGTAAGTCTGCCATTTATAAGAGGGGTAGATGAAGTCTCCTAGGAGAATGGCGTTTGGCTTAATGCATACAAATTCCATACTGGGTAGGTAGAAGGTATGGGCTGAGGGGGACACAGAGTGGATTCTATAGTTAGCTATGATATGATAAGGAGTTTTGTTAATAATACATTGGACTTGGAAGAGTTACAGGTTGTTATCTTGTCTAACTAGTC
>NC_056736.1:328989703-329122203 GCF_019279795.1 Protopterus annectens
AAATTATTGAACCACACTCATCTAAAGTACTAAATGCACTTTTGATGACCAGATATGATAAAAGGCGGGAATCTGCTAGAAAGAGACTGACAAAGAGAGACAGATAAAGGAAATGAGTGTAATGATCTGCTTTCCAAATCCCCTACCTTTTTCATGACTCTAATGACAAAAGAGCACAGAGACGTCTTTGGATGCACACACTCCATACCCCAAGGATAGAACAACCTTTATTCACTGTGGGAAAGAAACCATGTGCACTACAGTATACCCACAGCAACTGTTCAAAACATTAAATAGGGACTATGAAGGAACTAACACATTTTATGTGACAATAATTGTCCCTTTGCTTGAAAGGACTTTATACAAACCAGTCCTGGTTAAAGCAGTTCACTCATCAAGGTATGGCTGGGGAAAAAAGATACCACGGAGGCTTCCAGATTATAGGAGTACTTCCTAAAATATAATATCACATTTCCATTGTCCTCTAAGGTGTTTATTTTATTTGTTCATTTGTTAAAAGGGCAAGTGCAGAGGTTGGATTCTTTTCAACCATAAGTCAGTACAATTCAAAACATTTAAACCAGAGAAGAGAAAGTGCAAATGCTAAAATGTTTACAAAATACAAAAGAGAAGCCAGTATATCTATTTGTATTGTATCTAAAACATCACAACATGGTTGGGATAATCTATAAAAAGTAAATGCTAACATTTCAAAGTCAATAATGAGCAAGTGGGCTAGCAGTATGTCCAGAAGCACTTATGGGGGGATTCTGGAAAAAAATCACATAAATCAACTGCTTGGCAATGGAAATACAAGATAACTTTAAGCAATAACCCATGACTAGGTGTCATGACTCAAGAGTGGGTTATTGCTATTATACAATGACATTATTTAAGAATGAAATTGCTTCTCTTTTTTAAATGATGCCTTTGTATAATGGTGCTGTAGTGTTCCTCTACATACTTTTGCCTTTTCTGGTGTACTTTGTATTCATATGGGGCTAGCATTCCCAAACATTCACAGTTCATTAATGCTGGTCAAGACAAGCAACGGAGAAAAAAGAATCTCTGTTGCTGTTTTTTTTTTTGGACTGCTACTGTTAGTGCAAGAAGTCTGTACAAAGCCCAACACAATTGTTGGGGGGGGGGGGGACAAATGTCTAAAAATAGGGACAGATTACATTGCTCTTATAAACTTAGAAAATTACTGGAATGAGAGGATTGGTGTTAGCATGCAGCATGCATCTTCTGAAGGGTGGTAATTAATGATATCACATATACTAAGCCTGGGGAGATAGCTAACCTGTTGGCTGATTGGTTCCCTGAAAACCTCACTCCCCTGTCCCCACCCCACATACCTCATGACCTCCCTACCACCTGTCCCCTACCTTGTATCTATAAACAGCAGGTCGTAAATGCCCTTTCTAAGGCCAAAAGCACAGCATCTATGGGACCTGATATCATCCCAGGCTGTGTCCTAAATGGGCTCCAACAAGAATTAACAGCACCACTAGGTACTCTTTTCAATCATAATCTAACTACCAGCTTCATCCCAGCGGAAGTGAAAACAGCCACCGTTATTCCCTTCACAAAGGTGGTCCTTTCACTCTCCCTGGGAACTATAGGCCTATTAGCCTGACTAGCCTTATCTACAAGGCCATGGAGTGAATCATCCTGGAACTTATCAACAAAGATACAGGTAATCTCCAAACACTTGACCCTACTCAGTCAAAGGGAGATCATGCCTGTTAAACCTGGGGGACTTCTTCAAGACAGTCACCAAGGCCCTGCACGAGGGAAAATCTGTGCATCCAGCCTACCTAGACTTAGCTAAGGCATTTGACACTATCCCCCACTTAGGCATCATTGACAAACTCACCCAGCTAGGTATCGACCCTTACATCATTAGATGGGTCACTAACTGGCTCACTTATAGAACCCATGTAGTCAAAACAGGGGAATACACCTCAAGAGGCAAACCTGTAACCAGTGATGTTCCACAGGGATCAGTCCTGGGACCTCTACTATTTGGAATCTATTTCTCTGTAGTACAAGCAAACACTAAAGGTCTGTGGCTGACAAAGTTTGCTGATGACTGCAAACTGGGAGCAGTCATAGAATCTCCAAATGATGTCAACATCCTACAAGAGATTGTTCTTAAGTAAATGATTGGTGCCAAAGTCATGGCCTTAAACTCAGTGCAAAGAAATGTATTGTCATCTCTTTCAGTAAGGGTGATGTTCCTGCTAATGACCACATCAACAGCAACATCTTAAGTATGCACTCAGTGGTGACAGACCTGGGCACACAGGTTGACAGCAGCCTTACCTTTGACCACCATGTCTCAACAGTGGTAAGAAGGACATTTTATGTTGCTCATATCATAAGTAAGGGCATTGCCTCCAAAAAAAAAAGAAGTTATAACCTCCCTGTACTTTTCCCTCATCAGTCCAATAACTGAGTACAACTCCCCTTTTGTTATGTACCTTTCCAAGCACCTGTAGCAACTGGAGAGACCACAGATGTTCCTAACAAGGAAAATTTAAGATCTTCAGCATCTGTCCTATGTGGATCGTCTGAAACACTGTCACTTATTCTGTTTCATACAGACTACTCAGAGGCGATCTCTGCCTTGCATATAAGGCAATCTGTGACCCTGCTTTATTGGAAATGCTGCATCTCCGTTAGTCAAATGTTACATGGGTTACTCCCACTAAAGACGTTAACTTGGTTTGTGACATTAATAGAACCTGCTGGAGGGACATATTTGTTTCCCAGAGGTTACCATACCTTTGGAACAGACTCCCACTTCATGTCAAATAGAGCACCTCATTGGCCCTATTCAAATGCAATCTCGACGATTGGCTGGGTAATCATAAATTCACCCTGAGGGTTCCACCTGTGTCCCTCTTGGACAGGGACAATAGGTGCTGATCATGGAAATAAGGGTAGACCTTGGCCAGGGTTGTAAAGGCACTAGGACCATTCACCTAGTAACTTCCTATGATCCCATGATCCTATGATATGCAGGCTAAACGTCAATTGTCAGACATTATTTAATGGCTTCCATCCCCAGTGGCTTTCCAGAAAACTACATTTCTTTTAATGAGGAAAATATGAAAGCTATAAGGCAAAACTATGGACATTATGTGAAGATTCTGACAGTTGAGAGGTACAAGAGTCTGTCAAGATTTACACAGGGCAGTGCAGAAATACAAGGAAAATCAGGTATGTTTCTGTTTGTTTACTTTTGTAGAACATACCTGATTTTGTTTGCATTTTGCCCTGCCCTATGTACCATATTCCAATAGAAAAGTCTGGCCACTCAATGGTACTTCAGCAGCCAGACTTTTTCTATTAGCATATGCTCGATTTACAGTGGACACGCTGGTTGGGCTGTCCAATAAGCATGCGCATTTTTGAATGGCAGTAAGCTATTATTGTATAATTATAAGTATACAATGATTTACTTCCATTAAAAAGGAATTAAGACTAGTATTTTGGTATGTAAGTAACTAGACAACAGAAAAAAATCATCAATGTCCATATAATGGGGTGGCTCCCTGCATCCCACCATGCAGAAAGGGCCACTACTGGTAACAGTGTTCTCAGTGAAGGAAGATATTACAGGAAATATAATAATGTTATAGCAAAGAACACAGAGTACAATGGTGCTTTGGACTGTTAAAGTAGTGTCTAAGCAAGTGACTGCAGCTAATAATAACAAACTTGCTGATACACGGAAAATGTATACACCAGTTTTTATGGAAAGTAATGCTGGTTGAGACAAGGGGGGGCATTTCCCTTTGCATTGCCTATCTAATGATTGTATGTGTTGTGATACAGAGCGATTATATCAGTAGATAATAGCGACAGTCCCAATAATGATGGTCTGTATATGAAAGAAAATGATCTGATGAGTGACGTGAGAATGTTGGCTGTTGGGGGAAAGAAAGAACTTGGTGTTTGTTTCTGAGGGATATTTATCAGTTCTTGGTCCTAGGATCAGCTGTTATGAGCTGGTAATTTGTTTCAAGGATTCTCATCTGTTCTATTACTGAACAGTATCCTGATATGAAGCAGGTTCAAGAGGACGTGATAGTTACAGTGGCTCTATTGGAAGTCAAAAGCCAAATGAGATCATAAACAGCAGGAGATTTACAAGCATTCCATTGGCTAAGAAGGAAATAAATTATTTAAGCAGTTCCATTTGGTAAGCTGAGTGATATCAGAGTTGGGTTTCTGAGAAAGATGTCCCACTTATTGATAGCATGACACTTCAGCTTGTTAATAAAATGCATTTCAAGATGCATATATACAATAAAAAAAATAAAATGAGACAGAACAACACTGCAGAGCTTACTTATCCATATGGTATGAATGAAATGTAAGACAACTTTTACATGAAGAACTTGTTCATTAAAGACAATGTTCTTCTATTAGCTAAGGAACTTTAGTTTCATTTTTGAAGAATGACCAGGTTGCAAAAGTTTTGAAGACTATCTTAAGCTGTGGGAAAGGATGACAGATATAAAAATGTTTCTGTGATTGCCCTAAAATTTCTTGCAACTAAAACAGTGTAGAATATATTTCACGTATGAACTGATGTTGTCTTTCGGCTTTTCCCGGTTAGGGATCGCCACAGAGGAACTCCGGTCCATAATGATTGGTAGTTGAGTTACCAGCCCTAATGCACAGCCTTCAACGAAGGTACACCCATTCACGCATGTCTCCACGCAGAAGATGCTTTAGCTGAGAATCGAACCAGACAGCGTCTTACTGTGAGGCGACAACGCTACCGCAGCACCACTACCGCGGGTTCACGTATGAACTGATAAAGAACTGATAATATGTTTTATTATGCTCAAATTATGTCTTGAAATAACAGATGTAATATCTAAAATTTCAGATAAATTTGGATTATGAACTGAAATTAGGGGGCAAATTTAATAGTTTGAAATAGTAGTTAGTCACATTTATATAACATTACCATGCTGGGGGTACAAAACGGGTACAGCATTGTATGCAGAGATCCGAAGACAACACCATTTTGGCAAGAGGTGAAAGTCCCATGATACTTTTGAAAACATACAGCATGCTACACAATTATGCTGGTCCACATAAAATGTTAAATGCAATTAATAAGCAAACTGGAAAGACTGTGTCCTTCTGGCATCAAAAAATGTAAATACAAAAAATGTCTTGTGTGGTGTCATGGTTGTTGTTGTTTGTCTTTCGGCTTTTTCCTGGTAAAGGGTCGCCACAGCGGAACTCCGGTCCGCTAATGATTGGCAGTAGATTTTTACGAAACACAGAGGTGCCAACTCGATGCCTAACCTTCAACGAAGGCACCCCCATTTACGCACGCATGTCTTTCGAACTCTACCCAACTGCAGGGAGGACATGCAGACTCCACACAGAAGGCACTCCCAAGCCCAGCCAAGAATCAAACAGGAGAACCTCTTGCTGTGAGGTAACAGTGCTACCACCATACCACCACGGCTGCCTGTGTGGTGTCATGGTCACAAAAAATTTAAATGTTAAGAAAGCAAATATTATATAAATGCATGTGATTATGAATAGTAAAAATAAATGTGCTGAATGTTGATTTGGCAGGGGATAAAAAAAGTGGATAAAAGCGGCTAAAAGAGAAGGGATGCAGGAAGAGGAATCCAGTAAAAGTGCTGAATTAAAAGATGATAATATCCAAAATGCAATTATAATGGAAATATAATAAAACGGATATAATTGTACTAAACACATTTAAAATGGCATCAATGGATTCTTAAAAGATTAAAACAACTTAAGGAAATAAAGAATGAGGTCATATGCACTTGGAATTTAAACTTTTTACATGTAAATGCAGAAGGAAACGGTGTCTAATCTCTGAATACAAGGAGATGACAATCTTGCAGGGTCACAGACTATTCAGCATGTGCAGGACCAGTATTGGTTAAGTTGTCATTTAACCAGTGGTTTAAAACTATTGTGTTTATCGGAGAGTTTTATTTGTGTGGGATACTATTCCAGAATTTAGCAATTTATTGGGAGCAGAGTGAGTCTTCCGCAACATTATTTGACTTGGTGTGATTAGTAAGAATGTTCTACTAGAACGGAGGTGCTTTGCTAGACAGAAGGGCAATAATATATTGTGTAGTGGAGGGCGTTCTTTTAGATGATGAATGAGTTTGTGTGCGATAGTTATTTCTGAATATGTTAGGTAGTTGTGCACTTCACATAGTTGTGAGCATGGCTGAGGAGCCAAGGGTAAGGCAAAGATTTATGCTAGGCAGAGTGTCAGTTTCTCTCTTCAGTCTTTTCTGACTACACTAGAATGCATATTTAGGAACAGAGCTTGATCAAAAGTAATCCTCCATCTACTTATGGCAGATGACCATGAAAAATGCAGAGTGCAAGTGGGAATGACCACTCACTAGGCAGTTTTGGTGCTCATACAAAATGGCTTTAGTTTTAGAAGAGTTAATGGCTAGCTGATCATTTTTGAAGGAGTGTACTCCACGTGGAGGTTTAGATAGCAAGATTTTTTTTGAATAATGAAAACTGAAAGATAACTACATCATTAACATAGGAGATTGGATTAATAACTCCACAAGACAGCTGGCTGGCTTGGAGGAGGGAAAGACCCAAAGCTCGAACCCCAAAGCTTGCCAGTATTGACTGTAGATGAGTCAGACATCCAGCAGCCCACCTGTACGCATCAGAATGTGGAGCAACAAATCCATACAGTTCCACAGCAAAGTCAGGTGACCTCAAAGGCATTTGAAAGTTCAAGGACTAGACAACTGGTGCTAATCCTCCTACCCATCTTATATAGAATTTAATTGGTGAGTGTAAAAAAGCAGAGCAGAATCACCAGACCCTTGTGTGAAACAATGTTGCAATACTCTGAAAGCTTTTAATAGAAAAAAGAATTACTTACTTTGGCACCACAGCATTTGGTACAAGAGGTGCCAGACAGCATTTTTGCATGATTGATGAACATCTTCAGCCACCGCTTTTGTTTAAAAAAATCTTTTAAAATACCTCTTTGCCCAGGATCTTGCCATTGAGGCTTACAAAGGAAACTTATCTTTGGTGACATCAACCATGAAGTACATCCATAGACTTTAATGAGAGCACCACCAAGTATGCTCAGAGGTGCTTGTTCATAGACTTTAGTGGGTGCAGCACCATGCATGTACAGAGGCACATTCTTATACTTTAATGGGTGCACAACAATGTATGAGTAGAGGTGTGTTCATACACTTTAATGAGTGCACCAACATGCATGTGGAAAGGTATATTCATACACTTTAATGAGTGCACCAACATGCATGTGCAAAGGTATATTCATACACTTTAATGAGTGCACCAACATGCATGTGCATGTGCAAAGGTATATTCATACACTTTAATGAGTGCACCAACATGCATGTGCAAAGGTATATTCATACACTTTAATGAGTGCACCAACATGCATGTGCAGAGGTGTATTCATATACTTTAATGGGTGCACCAACATGCATGTGCAGAGGTGTATTCATAGTCTTTAATGGGTGCACCAACATGCATGTGCAGAGGTGCATTCATAGACTTTAATGGGTGCACCACTGTGCATGTGCAGAGGTGTATCCCTTAAAGTCTATGAGCACACCTCACATTATCCCTAAGATGACAATAGTGAGAGGTGCACCAAATATGTTTGGGACATAGTTTAATAAAAAAAGTTTATGAAGCTTTCTATTAAAAACAGTTCAAATAAATAAGGAATAAAAGTAATACAAATGCACTATGACACAACTCACAAGATATCATGAGGCACTTTTGAATGTGAACAAGGTATTTTAAGACAGTCTAATAAAGAACAGTGCATTGATGCTGTAGAGTCTTTGTCAACAGTGAGAAGATACATTTAGAACAAAATGCATACACTGTGTCCTTGGGAACACTATAGCAGAATGAAAGGAAAATGGATTTGTTCCAAAGAAAAGACACATTGTTTTCTAAAGATGGACTCATAGCCGGCCTTAGGCATAGGCATAGGCGACCACCTAGGGCACTGCTCTAGCAGGGTTGCTTTTATAATATTTATTTGGTGTAGGTAGATCAGGTGGGGGGTGCCATGGATCCCTTTTGCATAGGGCACCAGTTGACCTAAGGCCACTCCTGGATGGACTACATGAGAATATTGATATCATTAAAGAAATAAAAGATGCAGTTATTCCAATGGCTTTATATGAAAAAATATCAAATGTATTGGAGCTGTGACTCTTAAAGTAACAGTCATATAGCCATCTTGCAAAAATAATAGCCTAAAACTAATAAGGAAGGCAGAAAGGGATGTGGGTGGCAAAAGGATGCAGTGATCAGTAGAATGTGCCATGACAACAAAGGAGACAACCAGAACTGAACCAGTTATTAATAGCAGTAGTTCTGTCAATGTATAGGAGTTAGAGAAGAATATCTTTAACAGGATGGAACCAATCTTCATGGTTATTTTGAAGATAACTGATTCTTGGCCAAAACTGTTTTTTATTTATTGTTTATTAACTGGGTGTCTTGGTTAGTCCTTAGACCTTTTTCAGCAACAACCCATGTGCAGAATGCATAAAAGTAAAAGATGCAAATTCAATATTTCAAGTGTTACACAAATACAACATGTGCTTATATTATATTTACATAGGCTAAAATGCTCTGTTGCCCAACAAATACACAACATTTGGTTATGCAACTATTATATATATTCAGAAGAAGACATAAAATACACTAACAATCCACAATGAAATAGTACAGAGAGTGGAAAGCACAACATTTTGAGGGGTACATATTACAGATGACCTAACATGGAGCATTAATACCGCTGCCATTGTAAAGAAAGTGCAGCAAAGCTTTCATTTCCTGGGAAAGATGAGAAAGGCAAACCTCCTCTCTTCAGTCCTTACTATCTTTTGTACAGGTACCATAGACAGTATACTAACCAACAGTCTCACAAGCAGTGGCCGTTCCATCTTGGACAAAAAGGCCCTGCAGAAAGTGGTTAAGGAAGTAGAGAAAATCATTGGAACCACGCTCCCTGCCATCCGAGAAATACAAGATTATCAAAGACATTACCCACCCTGCCCATGGACTGTTCACCTATTTATCTTCTGGTAAACATCACTGCAGTATGAGATGCAAACATCACTGCAGTATGAGATGCAAAACAGCCAGATACAACAAGAGTTTTTTTTTCCACAGGCCTCTTCTGGTAAACATCACTGCAGTATGAGATGCAAAACAGCCAGATACAACAACAGTTTTTTCCACAAGACTCAGACTACTAAACTCATTCTAACTCAACACTATGCTGAACTCTGAACTCTGAAAAAGCTGATGGAATTTCCAACAGTAGTATCACATATTTTTGTGCAATAACCTTGGTGCACTAATCGCACTGGGATTCTCTTAATTCATATTCTTGTGCGATCCTAAATGTGCAATAATGATTACCGAGAAAAGTTCCCCCTTTCTGTGCAATTTTAATGTATAGTTAGAGTTTAAGTCAATAATGTTTGCTATGACTGTAGTAGCTGTTGTAATACAGATTGTCTCAGTGAAATGCTTCCACTTGAAAAGGAGTAACTAAATTTCATTCAGTGATGCACAAGAGATGTATAATCTGAATGACAATAAAGTTTACTTTGACTTACTTCCTCATGCCAAAGGGCAGGAAAAAACAAGATGGATAGTGGGATTAGTATGACTGTACATGAATGTGACTATCACCAGCATTTCTGGTGAAAAAGTTGCAATTGTATATGAAACATACTGGCATGTGGACTATATCAACATGCATGTCAGGCTTTAGTGATAATTTGAAGTCAAGTCTGCGAACCAGAATATTTATTAAAAAAAAAAAAATCACCCACAAAAAATAAATAAATAAATAACTAATTCACACAACCATATTCAGTTTTGCTCTTAATGTCTTTCAGGTTGATGTGCACTGTTGTAATGCCCCTAAGCTGGTCCGTGAGAGGAAATCAGATGGCAAGGAATGGGGAAAGTAATCATCCGTCTTTGTGCAACATCAACCATTTAGCAACATTCTACCCATGAAAACAACCAGTAGAGCTCAGCTTAATTTATACCATCTTGGAAAAAAATTCACATACACAGCTGACAAATATGCACACAAACCCCAGCAAAAAGCATCTCTACAAATAAAATTTACAAAATTAGAACATTGAAATTAAACTAATAAAAATGTCTAACCACAAAAGGTAAACATTACTGTTAAGAAAGACCAAAATTCAAACATTAACATAAAATATGAAATTAACAAAAACACAAAACTAAATTATAATTCTACCACGTCATTATATAACTGTCGCTATAGTATTAAGAATAACACAACAAAATTACCAGAAGACAAAAAATTACCACATATGTGCCAAAGAAAATGAACCATGAGACAACTCATTCATAAAATGTTATGTATCCAAGAGAAAGCCCTATTCAGTAGTCAAATTATGCAATTACTACATCACACTGAAATGGATGGGAAACCAAAATGTGGGAACAAAGATAATGTAAATAATTGGAATGTTTGCTTTGTAATAAGCAAAATACATTGTACTGGAGAAGGAAGAATATGTATTATGACAAGCAGCTTTGTCACTCACTATAAAACTTGTTCACTAAACCTATAGTGCTACATTAGTTCAATTGCATTTACTTATCACATATTACATCCCCCATTTTTGAAAACACACTCACTCACATAAACACACACATGTGAATTCTAGTAACATAACCTTTTCTTCTTTTTTTTTTTTCAAATACGTTTTTACTGAAGTCATTTTAAGTTTAAACATTGGAGTTAAGAAGCACTTATAAAATCAAGTATTATTTTTAAACGTACAAATACATAAAAATGAATTAAGAATAGTAAATGCAGCTTTGCCTCCAAATATAAAACTTGTTCACTAAACCTATAGTGCTACATTACTTCAATTACATGTACTTATCACATATCACATCCCCTCAATTTTTGAAAACACACACACACACACACACACACACACACACACACACACACACACACACACACACACACACACACATAAATACACACATGTGAAATCTAGTTCCAGAAACGTTTCTTCTTTTTTTTTCAAATAAGTTTTTTATTGAAGTCATTTTAACTTCAAAACACTAGTGTTAAGAAGTAATAATAAAATTAATCATTATTTTTATAAGTAAAAATACATAAAATGAATTAAGAACAGTAAATACAAAGGTAAAACATGACATTGTAACATGTACATAAAGTAACCATTCTCTCTCTCTCTGTATATATATATATATATATATATATATATATATATATATATATATATAATTTTTTCCCCAGATAAACAAATATGAAATAAGTACAGGTTCATAGGTAGGTACTAGGCTATCAGCCGAAGGGTCTAAGTAAGCCTAGCCAACAAGGTTCCCTGGCTTACTCCACCCAAGAAAGTTAATTTCCTGTGCCCCTGTCAAGCAGAGCCACAGAAGTGATCCCCGAGGGTGTATTTCCTATTTCCTATCCACTCATCATGATTTTTCTTGAAGAGAGCTAATGAGGAACTTTGCTTGACATAGATAGGTAGCTTGTTCCAGAGTACAAGAAGTCTTTGGGACAGGAACCTATCCCTCCAGCATGCCCTGTTTATTGTGGTGACAAGGTTTAGGTCCCTAGATCATGTAGCTCGAAAGGACTGGGATTTCTTTAGGTGTGGCATTTCCAACAGCTCTGGGTTTAACATAGCTTTATATGTTAGGTAGAGATCTCCTCAAAGTAGGCAATATGCTACAGAGTAAAGTTGGAGTTTTTTGAGACGGTCAGTGTAGGGCATCTGTTTGAGGCCAGTAATCCTCTTTGTGAGGTACTTCTGTGGCCTTTCCAGCTGCTGCAGATGTCTTATGAGGTACATTCCAAAAGAGGCATTGTACTCGATAATAGGTCTAATGAGTGCCGAGTAGAGTGGAACAATGATCTCTTTTTTCCTGGATGAGAACCCTTTTGTGATGACCATTCCACGTTAACATATAACCACCTTTATTATGATTGCTTTTTTTCTTTTTCTTTTATTTTGTTAGCCAAGTAGTCCTGCTGAACACAGATGTCCTTGTCCAAGGTTGACCTTGGGGCACTGGAAGCGGTGTCAAGTTAAATGGCGTACTCAAGAGTCACACAGTAGGCAAATTGAGGTGTAAGTAATCCAACTCTGTGCCCTTGACTACAGAAAGCAACTCATTAATCACGGAGAGTTTTAACATTCTGCAATAACTTGCAGCCCTTAATCTTGTAGCTAACAATATGTCTATGTCTAATATCAGTTAAAAGCAACAACATTGACTTAAGGTACTGTATGACATTTGATTTCAAATAACCATGATTATCATAATATAATCTCAATTTCTTCCTAGCATTCTTCCAAGTTTAATGACTTATTATTGGATTTTGGTAGATGTTTCGATATTTGGAAGCTTTTACTTATTTGTTCGTCATATTTTTGAGATGTTCCCATAATATGGAGTTTAAATCTGTCCATCTTTTAGTAATATAACATTTGACTAACATGACTATTACGATGAATATCAATAACTGTTTAAACTTTATATTTTTGGAGAAGTATGGAATAATGTAAACTTCCAAGATATATTTTTCTTGTAAACATCATATATATATATATATATATATATATATATATATATATATGTGTATATATATATATATATATATATATATATATATATATAGATATATATATATAGATATAGATATATATATATATATGTATTTATATATATATATATATATATATATATAGATATATATATATATATATATATATATATATATATATATATATATATATATAGATATATACATACATATATATATAAATATACATATGGGTCTACTTGATATGGCTGATATTTCAGAATGTCGAAAACCATATGGCCGAGACCATATGATCGACATTCGAAATGTAGACATAAAAAAAAAAAAAACAGAAAAATCTTACCTTTACACTGCAAGCAGGGGGGCTATGCCGCCATGCACCCCCCCCCCATTGTAGGCTCTGCCCCCACACCCCTGGATCTTCGGTATACCAAGTCCAAAATCGCACTACAGTGCGGAAGATGGAAATCTTTCCATTCCACACTGTTTGGCAATGCAGGTTCCGCATGGTTGACATTTTGAATGTCGATCATACGGTCTCGGCCATATGGTCACCGACATTCTGAAATGTCGACTGTGAAGGGGACCCATATATAGATATATATATGTGTATCTATATATATATATATATATATATATATATATATATATATGGGTCTACTACTAATTACCGACACGACGATTCCCCGGCAGAAAACTCCCCGACGCCAGATGACCGACATCACACAAACCCGACAACGCAAAACACCGAACACCATTACACCGAACACCATTACACCGACACACGGAACGTAAACAACACGCGACACTACATAGCATACACACTAGCCCTGACCCAAACCCTAACCCTAAGGTCCGACACTATCGCACACTTCACCTACCTGCACCCTAACCCTATCTCACTTAACCCACCTAGCCCAAGCTCACACTAACGCACACATCACCTACCTGCACCCTAACCCTAACTCACTTAACCCACCCCTAGCCCAAGCTCCGACACTAACGCACACATCACCTACCTGCACCCTAACCCTAACTCACTTAACCCACCCCTAGCCCAAGCTCACACTAACGCACACTTCACCTACCTGCACCCTAACCCTAACTCACTTAACCCGTCCCTAAACTACAGTCCCTCACTAGCACACAATTACCTTACCCGAACCATACCTCCGACATGAACACACACTCACCTTTCCCACAGCCTAACCCGACATCCCACAATCTCGAGCACTTACCTGACCACTCCTAACTCCGTCACCATCGCACACTTACCACGTCGCGATCGCACATTCCCTTGTCGGTCTTTCCGCTGTCGGCAAATCACCCTGTCGGTACACTTACCTGTCGGTCATCTGGCGTCGGTGAGTTTTCTGTCGGAAATCGGGCATTAGTAGTAGACCCATATATATATATATATATATATATATATATATATATATATATATATATTTTTTTTTTTTTATATACAATACAGTTCCTGGCACATCTGGAAAATATGCGGTCATCTAAGTTGGAGTGAGATATGCATTCAGTATCCCTGGTCTTATAGTGTACTATATTTTAGGCATGATTGCCTACTACTTTCCTATGAACCTATGATGTATGAAATGTAATATCCCTGATCTTTCATGATCATAGGTACTAGGAAAGTATCAGACAATCATTCCACAGACAATTACAAGCATACTCAATAAACCATATTCAGAATTTCTCTCCAGCCTCAAAACAAAACCACAAGACAGAGTGGAGGAGGATATGAACGTGCTCATTCAATCACCTGGTATATTTTAAACATTGCAAGGCTGGCTACTGTGCCTAGCATGTAGTAGGAGTTTGTTTTAGAAGTGGGGAGGATACATTAACATACAAATCTAGAATGCCGACACATTTTATTTATTTGTGGATGTGAGTTTAGGTCCTTTAACTAGGCATTTCAGGTACCATTTGTTCTACAAAGGAAAAGGAGTTCAAGGAGGGCCAAATCATTCATGTCTGGAAACCCTGGATAGAGAACACCATGTGAGCTATAAGATAGAACGCTCAGAAAGAGGGCTGACAATCTATTGGGTAAGTGAGGGTCTTGGGGACACTGATCTTTTAGTTAGGAATCTTTGAAATTTTACATGGACTAGACCCACCACATTTTTTGAATTACTGTTTCTCGTTCACTCGAATGAGATGTGGTAACTACACTGTTCGATAAGTTGTTTTTGATTAGAGCTTTGCAGTTTCTATATGAATAGGCTGTCTCATAGATAGCATTTTATTATTTATCTCAGATAATTTGTAATATATTTTAAGGTACCATATCAGTTTTGGCATTTTAACAGAGTACTGAGAAGTATGATAGAATATGTTAGTCTTATAGTTTAGTTATGTTTTTTGGCAGTATAATCTTATTTATTTTAGTTATTTAGGATAAGGTGCATTTTAATATCACATTTTGTCTGGTTTTACATCTGCTTTTGTTTTGTTTTATTTATATTTTGTTTGCTCAGATTGTGAGGTTATTTTTATATAGGTTTAGTTTTGTGCATTAGGTATTTGATTTAGGTTGAGGTAGTTGTTTTTGAGGCTAGTGTTTATTTTAATGGATTCAATGTTGCAGGTTTTTCTTTTAATTTAACTAGAGCTGAAAATGTGTTATAGTATACTGTTTTGGATTAAGTGAGGCATTGTTTATGCTTATCAGATGCAGATAAACATATTGATGATATCCATTGGATATACATAAATAAAAATCAGAGCATTTTGAAATAGAATAACTGAATGTATTGCACTTTGATATCCATGTATCATTGTAATATGGATTCTTTCCTTGAATCACATTTGATCAATAAGACATTTTTTGCAGAACTGCAAAAAAAAAAAAAAGTCATAAAAAGACAACCATGGATGCAGTGGTAGGCAGGAAACCACTTTATAGACATAATTTTCTTGGAAGTTGACCAGCTCAGGAGAAAACAGCAACTTTGGGGAACTATCTTGCTGGTGAAATAAGACATGAGAAACCAGCCTGAAATCATTAGTACAAATGTGTGTATATATATATATATATATATATATATATATATATATATATATATATATATATATATATATTCACACACATGGATAACGATATTGTGCTAATAACCATTAAACTATTATCCTAACAAATGCCCATGACATTTTCCTCAGTCATTCCATTCACTTAACCTACCACAGCAATCTCCTCAGTCATTCTGTTCACCTAACATACCACAGCGAAATCTCTCAGTAGTGGTCATCCAAACATTTGCATTAAAGTTCCCCTCTACAAATCATACTATCCTGTGGTTGTCTGTTAGTCACAACTGACTAGACAGTGTTGTAAATGTCCTCCGTATATCTTCATCTTTTGTAGCAGTTATTGGGGCAGACTCATAGAAGAAGTAATTAGGGAAAGTCTAGCTTCTAATCACACATAGATGACTTTCTCTGAGATAGTTCTGTATCCAAGCATGCATCTGGCTGTGTTTCTTTCCATAATTATGACAACCCCTAACAGATGCTCTTCTCCACCTAAATAAATAAACAGATCACTAGCTGCACTCTTGAAATGACCTTGTCTTCTCCATCCTGTTTCAAGTAATCCCAGCACACTGATGTTGCACCTTCTCATTTCAATAGCACATTCAGAAACTTCATCTCCTTTTACAGAGTTCTGAGATTCCAAGTAGCAATCTCTGTATCCTTCATCCAGTTCAAATTCTAAATTTAGCCATTCAATAGCATCATCATTCCCAGCAACTTTGGTGACAGAGTCCCTGGAGTATCAAATTCAAGCATTAATGTATCTTTATTAGTATATTGTCATGATTGTATGGTTCATTTGGATGTAATATCACCAAAGGGACTGAGAGCTTCATATGGAGGAAGATTGTTGTTTGGAGCTAACTCACTATCTTTGAATCAACAGCTTGCCAACAAGACCATGAGGGTAAAGAGTTTAAGGCAGCACTGGGTCATCCTGCCACAATGGAGTAATAGCACTTATCATGGTGTTTTGCAAAGGCAGCAAAGTTGCTTCCTACTACAACACAATATTTCCTATTTCTAATGTGGTCCATGGCTGTAATTCGTCATATCTGAGTGTTATCACCCAACTACCATGAGAAAGCACACAACTCACTTGTAGCTCAGAAAATAATGACTGAGGTAAATAATTCATGGTCTTTTGTTGGGATAACAGTTTAGTGGTTATTAACACAGTATCATAGCATCCATTTCACTGACATAATTTGATCTCCTAAAGTGATCGCACTAAAAATTAAATTGATTACATCCCAGTATTATGAAGATGACTGGAATATAGAATAATGTTGAGACCATACCTAGGACCAAATTGTGAAGAGCTACCTTCCTCCCTGAAATTTGTATAAAAATTCGAACAATGTCACCCATTGTTTCACTGTAGAGAAGCTAGAGTATGCCATTACTAAACTTGCATTTTTTGTAGATGTCAAGGATAGGTTTGATGCAATGAGGCTTTTAGAAGTAGGAGTCAAAGAGCTTGAAGAGGAGAGGAAAAAGCCAGTCTTACTAAAGGAGTGCTCTCAGCAAACAAACTCTCTTTTTCCTTTGGATATTGTAGAAATGTCACCCTCAGGGAAACATTCTGCACACAGCTCAAACCACAAGTGACCACAATCAGCTGCAAGCAATGGCCAGAAAAGGTTCTAAGGTAAACAGAGACCAGGTTGCAGGCCCAACATTCACAAAAGTTCATGGAATTACTCAGTGTTCTTGCATCCCAGGAAGAATGGGAAATATAGGAAGTCAAAGAAGAATAACAGCATCTCAAAACAGCATGTGTGAGGACTATGGAAGAGATATGTCACTGAGCCAAGTATGGAAACAAGGTACATAAGGAAAGTTGGTGGTGGATTGAAGAAGTCCAGGATGTTATCAAAAGAAAGAAGGAGTTAAGGAAGAAGTGTGAGATAGAAAAGATGGAACATGCTAAGAAAGAATGCTGGATGTCTAACAAGAAGGTTAAAAGTGAGTTAGCATATATTACAAATAAACTCTATTAGGTTGCAAAGCAAATACAAAGATAAAGAAGATAGCCATCAGAAAAGATTTATAAGGAATGCCAGCAACAATATACTCACCAGTCTACAGGGCATCAAAGTCCAATCGAAGGAGTACTTTTAGCAGTTTCTGAATAAAGAAAGCCCCACAGAAGCTGTACTGTACCCACACACAGTCTGCAAAGAAAGAGAAAAAAGAGTCCACATCCGAAAAAGTTAGGAGAGCACTAAGGGGAAGGAAGTCAGTGAAATCAGCAGGTTCAAATGTGTTTATGACAGATACAAGCAAAATATTGCATAAGTTAAGGGAGAAATGGCTCCTAGGGTACTCAAAGCAGCTGACTGAAGAATAATCATTCTGGAGCCAGTGTACAAGAGCAAAGGGGTATTCATAACTGCCGGCAGTATAGAGGTGTGAAACTTCTCTCACACTGCATCAAGTCCTGAATGGGTGTCTAACAAATGACTATACAAAGCAGTAGAAAGTAAGACAGGAAATGAAAAGTTTGGATTCAGATGTGGATGCAGTAAAACCAACCCCGTGTTTGTAGTGAGACAGACAGTGGAGAAGAAGCTAGAGATGAGGAAACAGTCCAACTGGGCATATTTAGAGTTAAAGAAAAACTATGACAAGGTCTGAAGAAAGCTAACCTGGGCAATTCTTTAAGGGTTCAATGTCCAGGAAACATTATGTGTCTATGTGCAAGGACCCGCTGACACACATAAGAACACTGTTCAAACTCACAGATGAGTACTGTGTATTTCAGGTCTCTTCTCTGAGCCAACTGCTCCTCATACTGGGTGAAACGGACAGATTAACAAAGTTGCTGTATGTAGACAATGTGGCATTACAAGAAGACTCTGAACAAGAATTTTAGTAAATGATAGGTAATGGAATGCAAAACTGAAAACCCATGGGATGAAACTAAGTACAGACATGAAAGTTCTCATGGCAACAAATGGAGGATATCAGAAGAACCTGAAAACTGAGATAGAAGGGAAAATAGCAAAAAAGGTTAACAGCTTGAAGTATCTGGGTGGGGTGTTTGAGAAGAAGGAATGTCTGAATGAGGCAATCAAAACTACAATCAGAGGGTCTGCAGCAAAGTGGCACATGGTGCTAGGGGTAATGTGTGACAGAAGAATGCAAATAAGCTGGAAAGTAAGATGTACAAAACAGTGGTGCAATCAGTACTTTTGCATGGCATAGAAAACTGGGCAGTGAAGGCAAAGCAGTTTAGGAAGCTAGAGGTGAATGGGGTGAAGTGCCTGAGACAGGTGGTAGGATGCACAGTCTGGGACAGGTGAAGAAAAATAAGGCCAAATAGAACAGGCTACAGTGGTTCCTGCATGTGCAGACAAGTAATGATTTGGTAAAGAAGATTTTGGAGAGACAGGAAGAAGAGAAGAGGATATAGGGATGTCCAGATAATAGACAAATGAATTGCTTGACAGGAGACCTGTAGCATACACGCATGCCTTTTAAAGAAGGTACAAGAGTAGCACTGAATCAAAAGAGATTGCAATGGTTGTTGTGATACCCTGACCCCATGCAGAAAATGGAAAAAAGGAGAAAAAACATGGAGAATAAAAATTATTTTGAAAACAGAGTTTCAAAATGTGGATGATTATGGATGTAACAGTTTGGTATCTTGGTAAATGCAAAATGGATCAATATTACCCAAGTGAGAGAAAAGCACAGAGACAGACAAATCAAAATCATTACACTTCAAGAACTATAGAATGGACTGATTCTGCACCCCACTTCTTGTTTACAACCTGCCATTCGCACAGTCCCTGTCATGGGGCATAGTACTGGGGATGCTTCAGGTAAAACGGTGCAGAGGGGCAGTTGCTGGTCAGCTGGGGAAGGGGTGCATGCAAAGAGGGGAAAAATATAATCTTTTACATTATACTATCAATAATATAAATCACATGTTATAACCAGACATGTAAATTATATCAATGTATGCACTTTTTAAATACTAATGGTATAATAACTGAATATAATAAAGTAGAAATATTTACAAAGGTAATATAAAACAGAAGGACTTTAGGAAGCATGCTGGATTAAGGTTAAGACAATGTAGGTATGAGACTTGAAAAAGTACTGACTTTCTTTATTTAAAGTTTACTCTGAACTCTTAGATAAGTCAAGAAACATAGTTATCTAATAAAAAGTGTTATTTTGCTCTAGATAGTAGACCATGCAAAATAAAAAATATTTTGAATTGCTGTGCATTTTATGAAATGAAAAAAGATGGAATTTTATGAGAACATGGAAGATCTAAGAGATCTTGCTGTGTTAATGAAAAAATATGTTAGGGACAGTGTATATGGGGGCTAGAATCAGAAGTAACTAAGTACCACTACTTAAGTATTAATAAAGTCCCAAACTTGTCTTTGTAAACTGAGTAACTTAATCTTCTTTTAAATAGTTACATACTACCTGCACCTTAAAAAGTCATTGACTATAATATTTTCCATAAATACTGTAGTTGAGATAATGTACCATAACTTATCTTTATTAAGACTGTATGCAGCTCCACTAATTCTTTTAACTTTAAACAAATTTTTCATATTCTGTCATATCTTTTGGAAAAAGGAAGTGTATCACTTGTTAAGCACTTATAACAAGACACAGAGTATGTAAGACTATGACTTCTGAACATTTGTATTAAATGTGTTAGTCAGCTGTTGAAACAGGTTCCATGGAGAAAACAACTGTGTGATAAAATTTTGTGGGTCTATATTAGAACACCGAACTTTCAAAATTTCAAGTGTTCTAATATCGAACCCTATTAATAGAAAATTTAAAACATCGAACATACAGAACAGCAAATGTTTTCCTAGGGAAAAAAAATTGCTGTTCCAAAACACATACACACAACACAAGCACACCAAACAAACGGCAATCCACACACATACACCTAAACTCTTACACCTAACCCTACACTGAACTATACATACACTACTAACTATCCACTTACCTTAACCCAAACCCTAACCCAAAGGTCCATCACTATTGCACAGCCGCGCCCTAACCCTAACTCACCTATCCCGTCCTAACCCTCATGTCCACTTACCTGACCCTAACCCTAACTCACCTATCCCGTCCTAACCCTCACATCCACACAATCACACACTTATCTGAACCCGACCCATAACTTTCCACCACAGCGCTGAAAATACCGAAGCAACAGAAATGGACAACCAAATTCTTTCCGTAGGAAAAAATTTGGTTTTCTGTTTCTTCGATATTTTCAGTGTTCGCTGAAAATGGGTCGATATTAGAACACTCTAAATTTTGAAAGTTTGGTGTTCTAATATAGACCCAATTTTGCTAGAATGACTGTAGAGAGTGCAGATAATTTTGCAACGAGGCTATGATAAAGATTAAATAGATTCATTGGTATGAAAAATCCCAAAAATGAGGAGCATTCTTCTGTATCTACAGCTGCAGGTCAGCATGGCTGGTCCAATTACTCATTTAATATGCTTATACTTTGCATTACTGTGAAAAACAAAAATTAAACAGATCATGTGTTTGAGTATCACCTCACTGCAAAAATATTATAGCTAAGGATTTTCTATTCAAAATATTTTTGGCAGATGCCAATCCACATGTAATGCAAGTATTTATAAATTCATCTCCTAGGGGATATTGTTGCAAAACATGGCATTTACTTCAGAAATGCACACTGCATCAAGGAATGAATCACTTTACATATTTAAATTGTTCCTTTTGGTACAATTTCTTTATTTTTTGGCTGTACAGTATAAATACCTTACAGAACAAAGCCAAGTGCTCTTAGAAGTTCATACAATCCAGCCATAAAGACAAGGCTTTCACACTGTTTTGCATTGGTTATACACAAAAGGAAACTTTTGTTCAGTAAGCAGTCTGTCACCCATTCGTCAAAAATGTTTGATGTTTGCATAGTATGACACAACCTTTAGGAAATGCATCCATGATAATAGAAAGGCCAGTAATTTCAGAATCACTAAAGCTCATTTAAATCTATAGACAGAAAGACTAAAACTCACTAAATCTCTGCAACCACCCTTATGCATAATTAAACTGTATTTTACTTTGTGTTTTAAAATAGATGATAGTGACAATTGAAATATAGTTCTGATTAAGGCAGATCATTTTGTCAGGGTCATTCAATAATATTGTAATAAAAACAACTCTGGGATCTAAAACATCTATATAATGAAACACTGGTGAGGTTTCTAAGAAATACAGAATGCATTATCAGGTGTTAACAATGTGTCTCAATGTTTGTTTGTCTTTTCGGCTTTTCCCGGTTAGGGGTTGCCACAGTGGAACTCCGGTCTGCTAATGATTGGCAGTAGATTTTTTTATGGTGCCGAGTTGCCAGCCCGATGCCCAACCTTCAGCAAAGGCACGCCCATTCACACATGTCTTACGGAGGCCACTCGACCGCGGGGAGGATATGCAGACTCCACACAGAAGGCACTCCAGCCGTGAATCGAACAGGAGAACCTCTTGCTGTGAGGCAACAATGCTACCGCTGTACCACCGCAGCTTCCTTAACAATGTGTCTTAATAAAACGAGATATTGCATGCAGAGTTGACCACAGACAGCATAGGCGAAGACTTAAAGGAAAATTCCACCAAAAATGTCAAGGTTTTCTTTTCAAAACATGATCTTCCTTCTCTGTAATCCTACTAAACACATCACACACAGAAAAGCATCACTGAAAAATTACTCTATTTGTCTTATGTTTGAACTTATTTCTGTTTTTCTTTCTTTCCTGCATTTTTCTTGTTATCTGTTACATCATGAAGGCTACTAAGAGGGGCAAGAGTAATTAGATTAGGTCACTTATTCCAACTACAGAGCCATTAAGAAAAGAATGACTATTAAATGTTGGCATTTAAATATAGCTTACCAGTCACAGATTGCCATCATCACATCTCAGATAAATATTATTGTCTGGAGTCTGAACAAAAGCAAAGCTTTCAAGCTTAATGTTCAGATGCAAATGAAAAAGAAAACTCACACTTAGCTTACTTTTTTTTCTAATCACAAATTAGTTGCCTTTCTTTTTAATCAAATTCTAAGTGCCACAAAGAAAGAAACATCTTCTTATTCTTCTTATTTTCTACCAGTATTGCTGTGTTTTCCGTAAAAAGTATGTTTCCTCTGGTGTTTTGTTACAACATTTTTGCATTTCATACACTCTTGTTAAAACAAGTTAGTGAGTTGGAGAAGGAAGATTAACATCAAAGACTCTAATTCTAGCTGCAATTTTAAAAACTATGAATGCAACATAAACCTTCTTAGTCCAAGTAACACGTACTAATCAGAGGGGTCAGATTTCTAACACTTGAAAACTAAACTACAGTTGTTACTTTGAAAAGAACACTTAATTCAGTTACATTTTCAAGCCAGTTATTCAAATTTGCCTTAAAGTGCTGTATCAGAGATGGCCTGTAACAGAAATGAAAGGAAGCAAAGTAATTAAAATGCAGATTGATGCTAACAGTCAAAAGTAAGCAATCACAGTACTATTATAATCTGATGAGAGAGAGAGCGAAAACCACAGTAAATGATATCTTCATAGGGATTTCTCTATGTCCCTCAAAAATGACATCAGAAAAGTGAAGGTATTGACTTTAAAACAAAATCATGCTACCCATGGCTGACCCCATTCATAGCATTCTGGGGTATAACAAAATTATTTTTTTAGTTTTTGGCTGTGGTTCTCCTTTAAGGGTGTCAAGTTGCTATGAGAGCAATAAGATGAAAAAACAAATGAACAAAGTGGCACAGAAGGTAGCACACTCATCTTTGCTGCTTCAGGCTGCAGGTTCTATTCCCGCAGCAACAAGAAGGATTGCTAATGCTACAGTGTAGCATATGAACGGGCGGGGGCTCCTGAGTGTGTCATCCTTCAGATGACATGCTAAACTGAGGTCACATCTCCCCAAGTTGGTGTTAGCTGAGGTGGGTATAAAAGATCCCATGGCAATTATTGAAAAGAGTAGGGAAAGCTCTGACGCCCTGGCCAAATTTCTCCTAGTGGTGTAAATACCACATCAGGTCTCCCCTGAAAAAAGGTCTCAAGCCTAGTGGGATTAACCTGGTCAAAAAAAGGATAAATAAAAGAAAGTAACACACTGAGAGAAAAGGTGTGACAGTTGGTAACATAATGCACAGTTGGTCTTTTATGCTGATTTCCCTGTGTATGAGAAGAAAAAAACTAGACAAAATATATTAACACATTTAACAGACAGTTGAAGGAGGGGCACCTGTAAGGATTTTGTAAATTGTAGGCCTTTAGGGAATATTTTCAGAATGGAAATGGTCTGCTCTAAAAAAGCTTTGAATATAATGTAGATGTAAAGTGCAGAGACAGAGACGTGACGATTGCTTAGCAGATCAGAAATGATCTGAGGGCATTAATATTCTCATCTAGGAGTGGAACAGCAACAAACAGAAGGAGAAAATCAACAGTTTGCACCTTTTACAAAAGTTGCCCTATGAATCACAAATACATACATACATATGTACACACACACACCTATCAGACCTTTATATCAACTCCACAGCTGCACAAAGCAAAGAAAGGTGAAATCTGTTAAAACAAAGAAATCACTCCAGACATACACTCTTAGAAACTGCACCGGCAGTAATTTCCACTGACATAATCAAGTTCAACACTAGGAATCTGAACTTGCAAGTTGAGTCTTTGCTGACTTGTAAGTATAAAGAAGCCACTTACAAATGGTCAACAGAAAAATGAAGTAAACTTTAAATTACAGAAAGCAAGTTAGACTGAACATAGCAATTTTGTAGGTAAAAAAATAAATTGTACATAAAGCACATTGAAGTTACCCTAGGACTATTTTATAAGGAGTCACTGGTTAATCTAGTCAGACAAGGTCATAAACATGTAGAAGGAAGATGAATCTGCATGAAGTTCAGAACGTTATGTAACAAAGTGTTTGTAATACATTCAGGAGTAATAGATGCTAAAGTGTGCTAAGATTGATGATGCTTTGGTTACATAAATCTAGAGAGTAAAAAAAAATCAGGTTGGAATGTCAGAATGCTTTCACATGAGATATGAAACTGATCTGAGACAATAAATAACTTTCATGCTTAAGAGTTAAGTGGCAGTCTAATAATTATAAAGTATGATTTAAAATTAATTGGAGTCATTATGAAATAAACCCTCCACAAGAAAGGCAAAGCATGTAAACAGAAGTGATATACAGGGTGCCACGGTAAGAACGTAGGTGATGTATGTAATGACATGAATGCAAAATAAAAAGGAAGAAGGGAAATGGGGGGGGGTCTACACTCAGCACTATATAAAACTAGTGAAAACTGACACAAAATACCAGTACCTGACACATATTAAATAGTACTGTTTGAAAGTCCCCACTGATTGTCTGTTTAAATCATATGGCAAAAGATCCTACAATGAGCTTACTTATGTTGCAGGTAATCCTTGCAAACAGAGTATCAGTTATAGCAGCACTACTTTAAGATTGGGCCGCCCTGCACAATTAAAGGTATTCACTAGGAAGTTTCTGGAATTAAAAGAGATGAAGCTAGAAAAGGAAGTGCTGCTAATGTTGGGTAGGTTGCTTCTTATAAGGATGTTGCATACCTGGACCACAAACATCAATTATAACTCTGAGCATCAATGATGATTTCTTTACAAACTGCACTTCCTTTTCAATTCATCCTCTCCTTTTCTTCTCCTTCTACTTCTTGTGTCATTGCTCACATTACAGTTATTCACTTAAATAGATCAGTGTTCACAAGCTGCCCAGAAAAGAGCTCTTATTTGCCTAACTAATGAATTAAAACATTATGTGTGTGTGTGTGTGTGTGTGTGTGTGTGTGTGTGTGTGTGTGTGTGTGTGTGTGTGTGTGTGTGTGTGTGTGTGTGTGTGTGTGTGTGTGTGTGTGTGTGTGTGTGCGTGTGTGTGTGTGTGTGTGTGTGTGTGTGTGTGTGTGTGTGTGTGTGTGTGTGTGTGTGTGTCTGTGTGTATGTGTGTGTGTGTGTGTGTGTGTGTGTGTGTGTGTGTGTGTGTGTGTGTGTGTGTGTGTGTGTGTGTGTGTGTGTGTGTGTGTGTGTGTGTGTGTGTGTGTGTGCATGTGTGTGTGTGTGTGTGTTTGTGTGTGTGTGTGTGTGTGTGTGCATGTCTCTCTCTCTAGATATATATATATATATATATATATATATATATATATATATATATATATATATATACATACACATATATAAACAGTGCTGTGCAGGGATTATTCAATTGGTAGAATCTAGGCATATACGTTTAATGCACAGATGTAATAAAGCCTGTATAACCACTCTCTATGTTAAAGAATATATCTGTATGCTAATTTAGGTTCACAGGTTTGATGAACAAGCTCATGACTTATTAGTCATTAAGAAGCTTGATGTCCTGGATGCCATGCTACAACCTGCAGTTACCCTTTAAGTCAGACAATTTACTTACTGAAAGATTAACTTCATTGGAAAGTTTAACTGAGAGAGTTAATTTATTCCAAGACATGAAAGTCTTTCAGATATGAAGCTGTCATGTTTCATGTTATGGTTGTTATTAACTTTTGTTGAAGATGATTATCCTCTTGAGTTCAGGTCAATGGAGAGGTATTCTAAGGACAGATTTTCAAATAAGGGTGTCTTGTTCTGTTTGTCAGGGACAGTTTTCCTCTAAGGTGATAAGATGCAGATGAAGGTGATAGTTGCTGTAATCTTTCATTGTAAAAGTACCCTTGAAGCTCTTTGATTCTGTTTGTAAGGAATCTTTCTGACTTCCCTAATTGTATCAGATGATGTGAATAAGCTATACAATAGAGGACAATATTCTGTAATTGGTCTAATAAGGGATTTATAAAAGGAGCAATTACTTCTCTGGTAGATCTCAACCCCACAGATGAAGTAGTGGCCAACTGTATACTATGTGGATGGAAATGGCTTGGTATCAAATGAAAAATTCTAGAAGAACTCAGAGGGCTTTTTATTCGTTTTGCCAACTTTTAGCTGTCACCTGTCAATAATGTTTAAAGCTGGTGGCAGGGCTTTGCCAAATGCCTGAATACTACATTTTTTGACATGAAAGTCATGCTAATTTCTACTAAGCCATTCATGTAATACTGTTGAAGGGAGGTAGTGTCAGTGAGGTTATGGACGGTGCTCCCAAGTTCACACTAACTGGCATAATGTACTTTATAAGTCACAGACTAGAGTCAGGTTTGAAATCTGAGATGAAAATACCAGAATGGAGTGGCTGCAGAAAGGTCCCGTGAGTGATTCCACTGGTGAACAATCCTCCCTGCTTAAGACAGTATGTTAGTTTGCATTTGTTTATTATTTGACCTGGTAGTACTTCAAACCATGTAAAGTCAATGTATCAGTTCTGAATTCATTGCGAGCAATTCTTTGAAATTTGGGACTAGCTGAAAAATTAAGTGTTTTGTGCCAGAACAGGAAATGGTCTGTACAATATATTGCTCTGTACAAATAAGTGTGATATAAGCTAGGAACAAGAACAACTTATAAGTTGAACGTAATGAGAACACAAAGTCCTCATTTAGAATAAGGGCTGTGCCTTCCCAATTACACATTTCAATTTTTTCTAACTGTCACTGAATCATTTTCATTGTTGCCACTTACAATAAATTCATACACAATTTTTGTCTGGAATCATTCAACTTTCTTTATCATATTCTTTCTGCACACTCCCTTGCATATCCCTGCTTCTACACAGAATTATTTTCTTGGAAGAATTATAATTTTGTCACTATGGATTCATTGTACCTATCAACTGGACACTCAACACTCAAAATAGTCACTTCTGCAGTAGCATCTGCCCAGAGGTCTCAGCAGCACTGAATTCTCATGCTCTCTTCTGACCTGTTGAAGTGGGCACTATGAACATCTAAACTCATTCATCAACTAAAATGTACACTACTCATAGGTGTGTACTAGGCTAATAGCCCTGGAGCCTTTACAAGCCTAGCCCATAGGATTACCCTAGCATTGTGCCACCCAACCTTAGTTCCCAGTGCCTCTGTTGAGTAGAGCCACTGGAGTGATCCCTGGGGTGAATTTTCTATTTCCTATCCACTCATCAAGATTTCTCTTGAACAGGTCCAGTGAGGTGCTCTGCTTGACATGTATGGGAAGTCCATTCCATACCAAGGGCAGTCTCTGGGTTATGTACCTGTCCCTCCAGCATGTTCTGTCGATTGTGGTAATGAGGTTGAGTTCTCTGGAGCGTGTGGTGTGGAGGGGTTGGGATTTCTTCAGATGTAGCATTTCTAACAGAGCTGGGTCAGACATGGCTTTGTAAGTCAAGCAGAGATCGCCTCTAAGTCAAGGAAATGAGACAGAGAATAGTTGGAGTTTTTTTAGTATGTCCATATAGGACAAGTGTTTAAGGCCTAGGATCCTCTTTGTGAGGTACTTTTGCGGCCTCTCCAGTTGTTGCAGGTGTTTATTGAGGTACATGCCAAATGGGCATTGTAATCGATGATTGGCCTAATGAGGGAAGAGTAGAGGGAGACAATGACCTCTTTCTTCCTGGATGCAAAACCCTTAGCAATGAGATGTGCCACATAGAAGGACTTTCTGACTACAGTGGCAATGTGGTGGTCAAAAGAGAGGTTGCTGTCAACCTGTGTTCCCAGATCTCTTATAAGGCCTTCTGTGTTCACTTGACTACCATCAATGTGGTAATTCATGGGAACTGGGTTTTTCCCAAAGGGGATGATGATGCATTTTTTGGCATTGAGCTTAAAGCCATGGCTCTGACACCAGTCGTTGGTCTCAGTGAGGCCTTTCTGTAGGATGTCAACATCACTTGGGGAGTTAATAATAGCTCCCAACTTGCAATCGTCTGCAAACTTTGTTAGCCAGAGTCCTTCCATGTTTCCTGGACTTCAGAGAAGTAAATACCAAACAGGAGGGGACCCAGGACTGAACCCTGTGGGACTCCACTCATGACTGGTTGGTAGTCTGACGTGGATTCAGCTACTTTCACACTGTGGGTTCTACCTGTGAGCCAGTTTGCAGCCCACCTAGTGATATAGGGGTTGATGGCTAGCTTAGTGAGTTTTTCTATGATTCCTGAGTGGGAATGGCATCAAAGGGCTTGGCCAGATCAAGGTAGGCTGTATGGACCACCTTGCCTTCATCCACATCTCTGGTGACTGACTCAAAGAAGTTGACCAAGTTGAGCGGGCATGATCTACCCTTCACAAAACCAAACTGTGTAGGATCCAGAGATTGGAGATTCCCTATATCCTTGTTTATTAGGTTCATGATGATGCGTTCCATAGCTTAACATATCAGACTCGTCAGGCTAATGGGGCGATAGTTCCCAGGGTCTGTAGTCCCTCCTCCTTTGTTCAGTAGGGACAAAGCCTGAGGTGAGGCTGTGATTGAACAGGGCACACAGGTAAAGTGCCAGTTCACTCTGTAGTTCATGTAGAGCACAGCCAGGGATATTGTCAGGTCCCATAGAAATTGTATTCTTGACTTGGACAGTGCTGTTTTAACCTGTGCAGCAGTAATACTGGGTGCCTGTTGTCAGTATATATTTAGCCTTATGTCATTTCCCCACATTTAACTGCTGTGACATTTGTACCCTCTATTTATTTGAACATATTTATAGAAAATGTTACCTATGAGTTATTCTGGAATAATTTATCCTCATAGTATCGGGCAAGTTAAAATAAGCAGGGCTTCTACATTCTAGGACACTCAGGGTACTGCTCATATTAGCTCAATAGTATACAAAACACCTACTAACCTGGTACTTTGTATAGCATTTCTGGTGAATTTTAAATTAGAAACAGTATCCAAGTACATTAGGGACATTGTCTTGTTTGAAATATTGGTTACATTTATATTAGTCTTCTTCAGAAGTTTCTTAGTGTATATACATGCTATAATTTATCCCCAAAATCTAGCTCTGACAAAGCTTGTGTGTTATATATTCTGACCACTGCTTTGTATATCCACTACTACCTGACTAAGCAAGTGTTTCACATGTCCACATCCAAATTTCCATTTGCATTAAAAAAAAAAGAACAGGAAAAAAAATTAAGCTTGCCCCCCTGCTTACACTTGGTGGAAAGTGGTATGATTTATGCTGTTTAAACTCAGTATATGTATGATATGTGTTTTCAGTGTTTTGAGTTTCAGTGTTTTGAGTTTTCAAGATTTTGAGCTTTCAGTGTTATGAAGTGAATCTATATATATATATATATATATATATATATATATATATATATATATATATATATATATAGATAGATATATGTGCTAGCCACCCAATGGCGTTAACCTTGGCTCTAGATGATTGTCATTGTTGATGTGAAATCCCGACCCCATATGCAAAAATGGTCAAAGAGAGTTGTAGATGGATGGATGGATATTTTTTATATATATATATATATATATATATATATATATATATATATATTATACACATATATATATATATATATATATATATATGAATATATAAATAAATAAAGATAGTGAGCCGTGTATACCTGTCTATATCTATGTCTGTATTTGCTGGACTTTCTCTTCCGGTTTTGGACTCAGTTCCATAATACTTTTTCTTTTTTCCCGTTTTTTTCATCATCTTCATCATCATAATCATCTCTCTTTTCCTATTTTCTACATTGTGTCAGGGTGTCACGTCAGCTGTTGCCATCTCTCTCTGTTAATGCCACTCTCTGCCTTTTTCGACATTCATGCCTGACTGCCACAGGTTTTTTCTCACACAATCCATCCACCTCTTTGCTGGATACCCTTGTTTCTTTTTCTTTTCTTCCTGTCTATCCCAAATCTTCTTCACCATATTATGTTCTGATTTTCTGCACTTGTTCCAGTTTTTTACTGAAGTAATTTCAAATATCAGTATTATTAAATCATATCACAATATAACTGTATATAGTAACACATGTATAGAAGAAATATGAAAAAAATATTAAAAACACAGCTATATACAATTTATACAAAAGTGTAATATATATATATATATATATATATATATATATATATATATATATATGTGTGTGTGTATGCGTGTGTATGTGTGTGTGTGTGTTTGTGTGTGTGTGTATAGATATGTATATATATATATATATATATATATATATTATCTGTAACATATACATTTCCATTATATCATAAATTCCCATTTACTTTGTTTATTGTGACTAATAATTTCCTATCAAATTTTATTTTGTCATTTATCAATATATATATATATATATATATATATATATATATATATATATATATATATATATATATATATATATATACTTACAATTGCTCTGTAATTTAGATGTTGTTTCTGTTCATTTATGTTCTCTTCCCCTCCTGCAGAGCACATACAAAAAACAACTCACTTCAACTGTTCACAAAAGCTCTGAAAAAAATAATGAAATGAATCATATAAATTTATGCTTTATGACAAGTCTGTGTACATATCATTGTGACATTTCACAGTGCCCTAGACTTGCTGTCTCTTAGTTGTTGGGAGTAATACTTTCTGGGAACAATGCGACTCCCAGCTTGGGCTAAGCACAGGTCTTCCCTTTGATCAATAATGTGCTGGGCCCATTAATAGCCGCACACAGAATGTGCACTATTGTTCAATAAAAGAGACTACCTACTCATAAACCTAGTTCAAGTTCAGCGCACTTTCCCTTTGACTTTTCGCAGTAAATCTCTGAAATTCATTTCCTTCATAATGACTGGATAGCATGCACCCAGAATTTAGAACTAACTTTCAGTTTAACTTCAAAAGCTGCTGTTTGAAATTCGTTTGAAGTAGTTAAGTTTTATTCCCATCATACATTCTTTTTACTAGAGTGGCTCACTTTAAAAAAAATCTTGTTTGTGTCCCTGAGTCACTTAGCTTTGCAACCTGTTTTTATAGTTTCATAATATAAGTAGTTATATCTGCACTACTAAAACATTTCAGACACACATTTGAAATATTGACATCTGTACTGAGAGCAGGATACCAGGACACAAACTGCTTCTTATACTAAAATTTTTGCTGAACCTTGACAAAAATCACATATTTGTATGATCTGGACAGTCAGCCTGAATACCATTTGCTGTAAATTCACAAAGCAAAATGCCTGTAACGTAGGCAAGAACACCCTTGGATATTTTGGATGTATTACTCATTCCCATTTTACAGGCTTGACATGGCTAATTTTTAGTTTTACCAGAGAAGTGCAGTATACAAGCCAGTCACAAATGCAACCATGAACTTCAACTTGATTTGTTTTTGCACCATTATCAACACTAATATTTATTGCCCAAAAAATAGAGCCAAGCTCAATTGAGTAAAAAAAAATTAAGTAACATTATCGTCAAAACCAATTCTCCTTTCACCTTGCACTTGCTAAAACAATGAAAAATAGTAAAGCATTTCACAATTACATAGGAAAAATAAGAAGCAACACACAGTGAGTCTACTATAAGCCCCCCCCCCCCACCAAGTCCCAGCTGCTTGAAGATGATTGTCTCACTGGTAGAAACTCAGAAGCCTTGTACAGGTTACATGCAGTTCATGCTCTCTGGATGGCTGCTGCACCTCATCTGAACATATAACTGAGTTCAAGTAAATAAGTATGTTAAGTATGGGAGCCAATGGGGAGTGAGTGAGGGGTCTAGAGGTGTAGTAAAGGGGTTTCAAGAAGTGATCAGGAGGTGAGTTTGGTTCACTGAGAATTATAGGTTTAGCGAGCAGGAGGAGAGTTCAGGGCAAGGTAGCAGAAGTCATGTTTTAGGTATACAGAGCGATCAGAGACTTTATGTTTAGGAAGTTGGATTGGAGGTTTGGGTTTAGGAAGTGATCAGAGACTTTAAGGTTGGAGATAGAGTTTTTAGATTTAGGGAATGATTGGGAAATTTAGGGTTAGTGAGCTTAGGGGAAGTGTTACGGGTAGGGAATGAAGAATGGGTTAGGATTAGAATATGTGTAGGAGTTTGTGGCTTAGAGTTAGAGCTCTGATAGGGCTATGCTGTTCGGTAAGGTCAGTTGGTAGGAGGGCTATGTAATTATGTATGCCCAGGCTAGTGAAAGTTAGGGCAGTTGCCATTTAGAGAAAGTAGCAGTGAGCAAGTGTGTTGTCAGTGACTAGAGTGCAAGCATATGCAGTAGTCCACACACTGCGGAATGCAGGGCCCCTGACATAAAAAATAAAATATAGTCTAACCAATGAAATATGGGTCTACTTTATTTACGCTAAAGCTTAAAACAGCGAATGCATATGCATTGAACCATATGCATCGAACCGAGAAATCATCAAAACAGAATAATAACAGAACTACACAACAAACATGACAGGTAACAGCTGTAGGCAGGGGTGCATGCCCCTCTGCACCCCCCACACCTCCCCTACTTAAATATACCAATACGAGATTGCACTACATTGAAGCAAATAGAAATCTCCACCTATGAAGATTTCCATTTACAGTTTTCAACGGTTCTCACTTTCGATGCATATGGTTCGATGCATATGCATTCGCTGTTTTAAGCTTTTGCGTAAATAAAGTAGACCCTGACATATCACTCATTTCCTTGGAACAAATTTAGTACCATTTCAGCACCCCAGTAAGAATGATTATTGTTTCCAGATGGTGACCCCCCCCAACATATTTCATATTAAATCAAGACCTGGGTAAAATCAAAAGCACCATTTGCATGGATCTAGATAACAACCTGGCAGTTTTGTTAGTGCTGTTAAACATATCTTAGTAGTTGCTCATCATATTCTATTAAACAAAAGACTTCCCAGCAGGCCATAGTGCTCAATATTCACAAGGGTGGCTCTTTAACAGAAAATGGGAATTATAGATCCATCAGTCTTTTCAGTGTTTCCTGCATAATTAGGGAGAGTTCATCATGGAATTAGTGCAGAAGGATATAAGTGATCTGCTTCTCTGTAGAAATTTATATAGATTTGTAAATGAAAGGTCATGCATACTGAATTTAGCTACCTTTTTGGGGGAGGGGGCAGTGGAGCCCTGGATGAGGGGTTTTGAATTCATGTAAATTACTAGATTTTGCAAAAACATTTGACACTGTCTCACATTCAGTATCTCCAGCCAACTCTATGGAGAAGGAAGATGAAACCCTAACTATAAACCAAGCAACCCAAGTGTAACTCTTGGTTTGAGAGTTGGAAGACCTGCATAGGAAAGCATGGGAGTAAGCGGCCACACTGGTTCACCTACTTTACAAGGGCAGTGGGTAGATAGCGGTGGTTCCATCTGGCAAATATTTGTCATGCCTGTTTGCATGACTTCAGAATGGCCAGGGCAGGGAAAAGGGGCTTGTTTTTCCAAGCTAATCATAGAAATGGCCTCATTACTGGGATGCTAATGAGGGCTCAATTTACCACCATGGCTGCCTGGGTGATGATTCCTCCACCTGACTGCCACCCCTGTACTGGAGATATCCAATTCAAAAGAACAAAGGGGCTCAAGAGACCAGTTGAAATAATGGTTAAGATCTTCGCCCCCCCCCCCCCATGCACAAGGTTCAATTTTCAATCCTGACCTCTGAACAATGCCTGGTTGGAGTTTGCATGTTCTATCTTTGTCTCTGTGGGGTTCCTCCCACGTCCAAAAAATCATGTTGAGTGTTTCCATCTCAAACTCACCAATGAATGGAGCTGTGGGCAGCACCACAGATTCAACATGGTGCCCTATAGGGGAAAGAGTTGTACAGACCAACCGCTTTAGGCATTTACTCTGATGCACAGTATACTCAAGATAGGAGAACACTGATCACAGACTGCATGCTGTGACAGGGCTAGGCACTTGACAGTGTATAATATGGCTCGAGGTGATTTAGTCATGTTGACTAATGTCACTAAATGGGCATGGGTATTTGGTGATAAGAGCGTTGAGGACCTGGCCTACTCTGACCTATGCCAGTGACCCATGCTAGTGGTGGCAGGAGAGAGGGTATGGACCCCTATTGGCCAGTTTGTGCTACTATGAAGCCCAGCAGCCATGGGTCAATAAGCTACTGGTAGGCCACTGTCCAGTTGCCAAGCCTGGGTAATCTAGAATAGCTCTACTGAGTGAAAGATGGACATAAAACCAATAAACCTGTCAAAATGAACTAAGAATTGCTACACTCAATGTAGGTTCAATGACAGGATGGCTCATGGAAGTGGATGACATGATAGTATGCAGGAGGATGGACATCTTAAGTATCAAAGAGACAAAATGGAAGGACAGTGCAGCAAAGCCACTTGGCTTGAGACCCAGAGTCTACTACTCAGGAGGAGGACAGACTACAAAGGTGGGAACTGTGGTGAGAAAGATGTTTCAAAATCAGTAAATGATGTCATCAGAATTAGTGACAGACTCCTGGCAGTCAGACTCCAGCCTAATGAAAGGAGTGTATTCATAATCTTAGCCTATGCCCCACATGAGGGTTGTGATAGTGAAGAAAAGAGCACATTGTGACATCAGTTGAAGGACCTGCTAGATAAAGCAGGACAGCATGAATTGGTGTTGATAATGAGTGACTTGAATGCACATATTGGGACAGGCAGAACAGGATACGAGGATTGCTTGGGTCCACAAGGGTGGGGCAACAGGAATATAGGAGAGGCTATTCTAGACTTCTGTCTGGCAAATGGCTTGATAGTAGCCAGTACATGATTCCTAGTAAGTAAAAGGCACTGGGATAGAATCAGTGATTGCAAAGTCATCCTCAAGGAAACAGTCAGCACACAGCATAAATCACTGGTTGCCGCAATCAGCTGCAAACAGTGGTCAGAGAATGCTCTTAGGTCAACAGACACCAGGCTGAAGACCCAGATGTTGACTGAAGAGAAAGTACAACAGTTCAAGGAATTACTCAGTGCTTTAGCACCCTAAGAAGAGGAGGAAATAGTTGGAGTTTAAGCAGAATGGCAGCACCTCAAAACAGCATGTATGAGGACTAAAGAACAGATACTTGACTGCGCCAGGTATGGAACTAAGGTACATAAGGAAAGCTGGTGGTGGAATGCAGAAGTCCAGGAAGTCACCGAAAGCTGGTGGTGGAATGCAGAAGTCCAGGAAGTCACCAAAAGAAAGAAGGAGTTCAGGAGACTGAAAAGACAGACAAGGCTACAAAGGAATACTGGTTTGATAACAAAGAGGCTAAGAAAAGAGTTGCAATAGTAAAGAACAGGACATCAGAGGCACTCTACCAGCTTATGGAAAGTGGCTCAGTATATGGCACAAAGAAACTATATCAGGTTGCAAGGCAAAGACAGAAAGTTAAAGAAGATAGTCAGGCACCCTTCATAAGTATGGGCATTCTGCAAAAATATGGATGGTTGAGAGGTATGAGTGGAACACTTCTTACATGAACCACACCATTCCTTGCTTTTAGATTCTAATGCTTGCCAGCATTAATGATCTGCTCACTTCATGTTTATGCTCACTGATTCGTGCTACTATAACAGTGCATTAAAGCCATCCAGTCATTAATGTTTTCTACTATACTTTAAGCCCCACTCTTATTCATAACCACATTGTAGTCAGAAGTCACTAAAGAAGTAGAACATTCTGCAACAATGACCAGGAGGGAGCACTTTGCCTGCTGTGTGTTGACAATGTCAGCAATGAAACAGTCAGTGGCGGCTGGTGACTTCAAATTAAAAGGGGGCTGCAGTTGACAGCTGAATGGGTGGGGCCAATGGGAAGGGGTGTGGCCAAATAGAAAGGGGTGGAGCTATGCTCAAAACCACAACAACTGGGACTTTAATTAAATATGCTGCCCTGGGTGCCAAACTGTCATTACAAGAGTCCAATCAAGACAAAATGAAGTGTAGAAGAAAAAAATAGTTCAATGCATTGGCTACATGACAGCTTACTTAATATCTAGATGGAAACACAAAGGTTGTGAGGCATGAAAAAATAAATTGCTTTTTAAATACATTACTGGAATGCCAGTCAAAATCAAGTATAAAATAAAACAAGCAGCACTCAGCTCAAACCACTTCTCCTTGCACTGCAGTTCTAATTATAATTTATATTCAGCTTTATAAAATTACCAAGTAACATATTGAAAGTAGCAATCTCTGTGATACCCCCACTTGTAAAAATGTATCTTATCCAAAAAAGACCTGCTGCCTGACAACAACTATCTACTTGTTTCATGGGGAACACATGATCAAAGTAAAAAATGAACAGCGAACAAGAAACAAGCTCAAAATAAATTGCTTAAAGGATTACTGCACAAGTTATGGACCACACATGATAGACTGGCATTCTGTTTAGTTTACAGGTAAAGCCTGCAAAGATAACTGCAAGTCTCCAACAAATGTAATGAGCTTCTGAAAATACTATAATCCTGTCCTTTATTTCAAATTCAATACCTAAGGCTTATACGTTATCTAGTTATGTAAATATTCTCTGCATGGCAACAATGAAAAGGCTTTCAATGTTGGTAATTCTTTAACAGTATGCTTATTAAAGCTTACTTGCATCTTACAATCTCCGACAAGCTTACCTGATGGTCAATAAAGCATTGCTACTTTAATACAGAGCAACAGGGCACTGCAACAGCATGATTTTTCTGAATAATAAGAAGCATAAATCAACAGTATAAAAATATGACAGACAACCAGAACATTCTGCAAAATCAAGGACAGATGAAAAGCCATGGTCGTACTTGTGGTCTGCCTTGGATGGGGGAATACTCTGTACACTTACACTGCATAACTGCTCCTTGCCTTGCTTGGACACATCCAGAGCAACTACAATGGGGAGTGGGGTGCAACAAGTATGTCACAGTTTGAAATATCGCTAACTGACGGTGATGGCTCTGACACTCATACCTCTCAACCTCCGAGCAAGAAATCTAGACAAAGCCATACAAAGAAGTGGGACACAGGCCCAAAAATAAAGACAATGTTTAAATATTGCTCTTATAAACTTAGAAAGGTAATAGAATAGCAGTAGGTATTGCATTAGTATGAATTTTTGAAGCTATGAAATCTGAAACTCAAATATCTGCCATTATTTTCTAGCTTCAGTCTTTAATGATTTGCTACTAATTTGCCAGAAAACCACAATTTTATGAAAAACAGACCAAAAATGTTATGCAAAAATATAAAATTGCCCCACAATACAGCTGGGAACCTGTCAAAGAAGGGACACCTTTTTAAAATTAGTACTGTTAATTTGAGCAGCTGACAAAATGAGATCATCTAAATGCATTTCTGAAATAAAAGTAATCTATAACTCTGATCATTACAGTTATTTATAATTGTAAACCCTCCACACTTTCTTCCAATATTGCCATTTTGCAGAGGGATTATTAGGGGGGAGAGTAACATGCTGTGCCAAAATTGGGGACAGTTGAGAGGTTTGGATATTCCTAATTCTATAAAGTGATTTATTTGAACATACCTCTCAATCTCTTAATGCAGGAAATCTGGACAAGGCCAAATATATTGGGGGAACATGCAAACAGTACTAAAAAATGCTCTTGTATAAACTTAAGACAGTTGATAGAATAACAGGTCTTACTTTAGCATGAATTTTTCTGAAGGTTATGACGTCTGAAACCCAATGTCTGTCATTATTTAGTGACTTCATTCCTAAATGATTTGGCAGAAAACCACAAATTTTATGAGGAACAAACCAAAAATAAGAAGCAAAAATCTATTCATTCTGCAAAATTCTGGACAGTTGAGAGGTATAGTTCAGCCGGGGCTGTCTGAGGTTGCTGCCCTCCCCCCCTCACAAAATCATGGTCGAATGGAGCGTCCGCCCTGCAGCCATTCCAATGTCCCAATCCTTGGTTATTTCGCTCCATTTGCCATAAACACTGTAATGTGCATACTGCTTTACTTCTGCAATGATATGGATTTCATTTGAAAGTTTTATTTTATATTTTACAGCATAAACCCTAATAGATATCTGCTAAACAAAGCAATGCAGTCTCACAATGAAAATAGACTTAGCATTAAAACTTCTCTGCCCTTGAAACTCACATTCATTGAAACAGCATTGAAACCCACATTCAAAGAAAATACATTTTGCCAGTGGCAGATAAAGATTAATTTTGGGCTGTTTTCAAATCATAGGCCCCTTGAACACGAAACATGCACATGCTCTTTGATACACCTTCCTGACTGTTAAATTATATTCCTTGTACAATACAGTACAGTTGTTAGAGGGCATTTTAAATTTATTGTTTTGAAAATTTTTCCAGTAAACAATGAAACAAAATGCATGCACCAATAATAACAAAACTGCCCAATTCAGAACATTTCCATCATAAAAGTCTACTCAAACTTCAGTAGTCCACCAGTATCAGTGAATATGCACGATCTCTGAAGAAGTAAAAGCCATCTAAATAATTCCACATTAAATAAATCTGTTAACTAATGAAGAGGTTACTGCTAGCAAACAACTTTATATGTCATTGTTTCATCTACAAATAAAGTGCCTGTTGCCCTTGAGGAATAAATTGCTTATGTTGCATTAACAAATTATAATGCTAGTAATATCGCAATAGGGAATGGATGGCAAACTGATAACAGGTTCATAGTTACTAGGTATCTTCGCCAAAGAGGACTGCAGCATCCATCCCCTTTACAACAAAGTACAGCATCAGCAATGGATCTACCTACTGTGGGAGTAGAACCCACAGCCTTCTGCATCAAAAGCAAGTACACTACCTGTTGTGCTATTTACAATGTAAGCAGACTCGGCATATGCAGCACTAAACTTTTGTTCCCCTGCAGCTCTCAGCTCCTTGTAAAATCTACTCGACACTCAGTTGTATCTCTGAACTTTGCAGCACAAGAAATCTGGACAAAGCCAAAATTTATTTGGGGGGGACAAAAGCCCAAAAACTAGGGACACATTTTAAACATTGCTTGTATAATGTTGGAAAGTTGCTAGAATAAAATGCTGTGTTACTACCATACATTTCACTGCCAAGTATTGAACCCAGGTCCCTGTGCAAAACAGCCAGAGCAACATACCACTATGCCAAATCATCTGTTTTTATGAAAGAAAGGAAGACTGAAACTTAAATGACTACCATTTAGTGAATTCAGTTCTCTGCACAGCTGTCAACATCTTAGCACAAAACACCTGAACAAAGCCAATAATGGGGGAATACAGCCCCCAAACATATTCAGTGAGTTCAGTTATCACCATAGCTCTCAACCTTGGCACAAAAAACCTGGACAAAGCCAATAATGGGGTAGTACAGTCTAGAAATAGGGACAAATATCCACTGAGGACACCAGAGCAAACCCACACAAACACAGAGAAGACATGCAGACTCCACACAGAAGGCAACCCAGCCAAGAATCAAACCAGACAACCCATAGCTGTCAGGCAACACTGCTAGCACAGCACCACTGCACTACTGTCTGTTTTAAGTAACAAAAATATAGAAACCACAAATTTTATGGGGAACAGAACAAATATGAGGCAAAAATCTGCAAATGTTTTAGAAATGGTGGTGGGTAGGGAATTCAGGCTCTTGTCACTTAGGCCCAAGATACAGGGTTCAAGCCTTATTCTCTACCCACCACCATGAAGCAACCAGAGCATTACACACACACACACACACACACACACACACACACACACACACACACACACACACACACACACACACACACACTGCAGTGATCACCACCTACCTGTCTCCAGAACAGCCTGCCATGCATGTGATGTTTCCCCGATCAGTCCTCCATACTATACTGGCCCATGCAAAATGCGTACTCAGCACCCGATCAGTCCTCCATACTAGCCTGCGCATGCTGTGGTCTCAGTCTCCTGCGAGATGTGAGGAGGCTGGAGCCTCCTGTTATTGGTCCAGCCTGTGGGTGATGCAGTCCAGTGACTTTCCGGTTTGTGCGGTCGTCACCACAGAGATCTCTGGGTTGGAAGGGTGGCGTTAACTCCCTTCCCTATCCAGGCTGCCTAACTGAGCAGTCTGGAGCTTAGGAATGCCTGAGCATGCGTGCTTGGAGTTCTGGTCTGCCTAACACAGCAGTCAGGAACTAAGCACGCTTGCGAGGAGTCCGAGATATTTTTTTTATTTTTATATTTTTTATTTTTATATGTTCTATGGTGGGGGGACTGGGGACTTTATTTTATGCAGGTGGGTGACCCATTTTACAGGTGGGAGGGCTGCAGTCCCGCAATCCTATAGCACGAGCCGCCCCTGGAAACAGTTAAGTAAAACAATATTTCTTTAGCCAGAAATGCAGGATTTATTAGAAAGAAAATTTTAAACTTTTTTTACTTAAAGTAAAAATATATATTATTCAGCTTAGAGTGCTTGTGGTCAATGCAGCTTAAGGATTTGTACATTTTCTGGTATTTGCAAACAATGTTTAATTTTTTTCTTGACACAATAGTATCTGAGTTGCCTGTAGACATGCAAGTTATGAAGTATCCTTTTGTCGTCATTTTTAGGTTTTGGAAGGAAAACAGAGATGGATAATTTGTCTTAAAGTAAACTCAGATACCACTTTAGGTGAAAAGGATTAGTTCTCAAACCCTGAATCTGAAAGATGAGATAAGTTTGCCCCACCATAAGAGCCTACAACTCAGATACTCTTCCTGTATAAGTAAGAGCAATCAGCATAACAGTTTTCCATGTTAAGAACATAGGTTCATAGGTTGGTACTAGGCTATTGGCCCTATGGCCTATACAAGCCTAGCCTTAACAATTCCCTGGCTATTTCTTCCCACAGTATTTACTTCCCATCAAGTTAGCCTAATGAGCTGGAGCAAATGGGGTAGGAGTTTGCTTTTCTAACACAACATATGATCCCATGGAGGAACCACTGGTTTTCTGGGTGGCTTCTCATATAGCACATCGTTCAAAACATCTACACATGAGATTGCATTGAAAGAGGGGAATCCATGGGCAAACTTATTGAAATGGCTGACAAATGAACCTTGACAGAGGAGTAAGAAAGGCCATAGGATATTAAGTCACACAAATACTGTAAACCAGAAAAAAATTGGCCCTGAATGGCTGCTTGTAGCTTTATTGGCACCAACTAGAAAGCATTTCCATTTCCTTATATATGACCTTCGAACTGCTATTAGTTTCTACTGCACATTCCCAGAAATAGATGCTTAAAAGGTATTAAGACCATATCATGCAGGCAGCCAGGTGAAGTTGTTTGGGGTTGCCATGTATCAAATACCCCTGAGCATGAAAATCCAGGCTGTGAGCGAATATGCAGTAATTGCCCCTGGCCAAATCTAAAAGATTGAAGAACCACTGTTGCCTAGGCCAAACTCACCACAATGATCTTTAGGGAGTCTTTCTAAAGCTTCAGAAGTACCCTGATTATCAGTGGAAAGGGTTAAAATGCATACAGGAACTTTCCTGTCCAAGGAAAAGAAAAGACTTCTGTTTTCCAGGCCTTCTTACATGGAATCCTGGAACTGTGTTTTGCCAGTTGGTTGTTTAGCGAGGAGGCAAAAAGGTCTACCTGAGAAATCCCCCACAGATGGATCAAATCTTGGAAATTTTCCTGATTTATTTTCCATTTATGAGTTTTGGCTTCATCCTTCTCTGGTTGCCTGATACAGAATTTTGCTCTGACAGAATGTAAGATGCCTGCCGAGTGAGATTGTGCTATAAAACTATATCCCATGTTAACATGGCTAGTTTGCAAAGGGGGTAAGATGTGGTTCTTTTTTTTTTTGTATCATAACACTGTGGTATTATCTGTAAGGACCACAGATGATTTAGAGAGCTCAGAGCCTTTATAAGAGCATCTGTTTTCTGTTTGTGTGTTTTGCCTTTCCTTCTTCTCCCAGAGACCTTGAGCTTTTATCCCCCTTGACATCGCTCCCTAATTAAAGTCTGAGTAGTCCGTAGTGACTGCTTTGGAGCAGGAGGGAAGAATGGAAGACCTGGATTCAGAGAAATTTAGTGATTTCAGTTTTCACAAATCCCAGAACTATAATTTGAAAAGACGAGTATTGATGTTGGAACTGATGAGACTTCAAATACCACTGTGTCTTTCTCATGTGGAGTTCTGCAAGAATTATCATGATAATAATGGATGACATGACTTAGTCTCCTACAGACTCCACAGAGGTGACCTCTGTCTGATATACAAAGTAATCTCGGAGAACGCCCTGATGGGACTGCTGCATATCTGCACATCAAGCGCTACTCGATTAACCTGCACGCAAGATCTCAGCCTGGTCTGTAACATCAGTAGGGCTTGTTGTCGGGACAGATTTGTGTCTCAGTGACTCCCCCTTTTGTGGAATAGACTCCCTCTCCACGTAAAGCAGAGTACCTCATTAAACCTTTTTAAGCACAACCTAGATAACTGGATGGGGAACAGAAAATACACCCCTGGGATTCCACCTATGTCCCTGCTGGACAGTGGCATAGGGTGCTGACTTGTTGGAACATGGACTAAACTTTTGGCTAGGCTTGCAAGGGCCTCAGGGCCAATAGCCGAGTAACTTCCTATGATCCTATGATCCTATGACACGAGACCCAGAATTTTGAGGTATTCCCTCAGTGAGAGAGAGAAGTCTGGTAGAAAAACCATGGAATACATTTACATATAGACCTATTTTTTCCTGTGGAAGAAAAGTTCTTTGTACTGAAGTGTCTAGCAGGCACCCCAGAAATACAATCTTGTCTGATGGAGTCAAAAAAGAGTTTGAATATTCTCTTGGAATCCCAGCCTGTGTAAAAGATCTCTTACCCAGGTGTGAGATTCCTGACACATTAAAAAAAAAACCTTCAAAGATAAACAAGTCATCTAAATATGAAAAATGTGGATATCCTGCATCATGCAATGGGCTATGGCAGGAGCTAGACACACAATGGGTAAGGCAGAGAACTGATAATGTGATCCAGACTTACAAAACCGTAAGAATTGTCTGAAATCCAGATGAATTAGAATGTAAAGATAAACATATTTTAAATCTACAGTTATTAAAGTACTAAAACAAAGAAGGGAGTAACAGTTTGTGAATTGAAAGTATTGTGAACTTAGGCACCATCACAAACTGATTCAGAAAAGAAAGATCCAACTGGGAAGGAGGACCAGCTTCTATTACCTCTGTCTGAAACAATCTGTTGCCAAAGAAAGGAATGGAGATTCAGATTTTCTGGAAGAGGAATTGGACTGCCAGGTTGGGAGAGAGGGACAATGTGTCTTGTTTGACTGCCTTTTATTCTGGACAATTCCAAATTTCTTTTTGAAACCTCCCTGCCATTACTTTTAAACTTCTGTTTAACAGCATTCTCTTTTTGCTGTTTATTTTGTTTCTTGCCCAAACTTAAAGAGGGAGCAGAAAATCCCTAGGAAATTTTAGAGAAAGAGGGATGAAAAATCTGAGAAATTCCATGAATCACCTTACCTTTCTCATCAAAGTTTGTGATGACATCTGTAGAAGAAGGTCCAAAAACTAAATCTCTCTCCAAAGGAGAATTCAAAATTTAATTTTTGACATCTTCTGGGAGGTTCTGAGAATGCAGCCAGGCAAACTTCCTCAAAACAGTAGTGGTAGCAACAGCCCTGGAAGCAGTATCTACACAATCATAAAAGCACTTCAAAAAATGCAGTGATCTGAGAAACAAGAAAGTGAACTATACAAAGCATACTTTTTCTTCACAATCAAAAAGTGCAGCCAAAACAATCCTCATGCTTTCACAATTAGTCATTATAGACTTTAACATACAAGACTGAATGCAGAATTATAAAAATTAAGGCTGCAGCAATATATACTTTTTTGCCAACGTTATTAATAGCTTCACCTTCCTTGCCAGAAGGAGAAAGATTAGAATTAACAAAATTCTTGGCAACAAATAGCTGCTGTGTTGGGTCTGGGATTAGTGTATAAAAACTTGAAAGGCTGAGGAATGTTGAACATTATACTTGCTTCCTTAGGGCAGCAGATTGGCTGTCAGGAAAATCACAGCCTGTGACAAGCACATCTTCCAATGCTAACAGCACAGGGGAGGATGGGTGAGTATTCTGGAAATTCTAGTTGCAGCAAATCATAATATTTTCTAAAGGACTGAGAAATCACAGTGTTCTCCCACTGAAAACTATATCTCATTTTGAAAATAGTGTCAGAGACAGAGAATCCCTCACAAGGACATTCAGATAACACACTCTCATCTGAATCTGAATCAGAAACCTGAGGAAAAAGAACCACATCTACTCCTTCAGATTCCTAATCTTGAACCCCTTTAGGGAAAGAGAACTCTCTTTTTCTTTTACTAGAAACCACCTTACAAGAAAAAACAATCAAACCAAAACCCACCTCCAGAGGAAGCCTTAATAGGCAAAAATAGTAAAATGAAAAAAAGGCTTCCACCACAGCAAAAAGTTCACTAAGAAATTCTGTTAAAATGTACGCTTTAATAAAATGAAGAAATAAAAAGCACAAATTGTGCTGTTCAAGTTGCAGGTCAAACAGGATAAGCGCTTTCAGTTAAAAAACCTTCTTCAGATCCTAGTGTGTAGACCTGACTTACTGCTGTTAAATAAAGATCCTTAATTGCTCAACCAATCACATGCAGCAATCAGATGCACACCTTCCTTAAGCCTCCATTTCATTTCTTAATTAGGCTTCTCTCTGTCAAAATAGGTTTAATAGGAACTACTCTGTTGAGCCCTGGAAATAAATTAGCTCTGAGGTTCATGATCCATTTGCTTTCTTCCTTTTCAGTTTTGTTAACAATGTCTCCTCCACGGAGGTTAGTAGTCACATTTGAGATAACCATAAAGCTAAATGAATGCCCTGGATTTTCAGACACATGTCCATATAGGGCATTGGTTACCAGTTTATTCTTGATGTCTAACAGGTGGCGAAGTATCCGTTCCTTAAACTTTCTATTGGTCTTTCCTACATAATAGGCTTGGCACAAATTACAAGTGCCAATGTATATAACATTCTTGGAGTTGCAGTTAGCAAAACCAAAGTACTTATAGCATTTGTTAGTTACCAGATGAACAAAACTGTTGGAACATTTAATGTGGCTGCAAGCTTTGCAAAAGCCACATTTCCAAGTTCCTAACCTATTTCTTCCTTCTGTACTCTGCTTATTAGGTATTCTATCATAGTTGCACAATAAAGCCTTTAAGTTCTTCTTGTTTTTATAACCGAATTTAGGTGTTTCCCCTACAATTCTCTTAATTTTACTGTCAGCAGTTAAGACTGGCCAAAATTTCTTGATGGTTTCACGGACATCAAAGGAGTCAGTGCTGTAGGTCATCATGCATCTGACACTGTTGCTGTTCCCACCTTTCTTCACATCACTCTGCTTCTGTTTCGAGTAGTACGGTTGCCCTTTGTTGTATCGAATGGACATTGCTTTGCCTTTACTCATGACTAATTGTTTTTCATTGTAGCCTCTTGAAGCAAAATTCTGTAAGAGTTTGTCTTGTTCCTGCAGAAAATCATCATTGTCAGTACAGAGCTTGGATATCCTGGTCACTTGATTGTCCAGAGAAGCTGATACAAGAGAAGTTAACTTTTAGTTTCATCCTTTTATGGACAGGAAAGTTAGGGCAAACAGACCTAGTATTGCCAGCAATATGCTCCCAAGGGATGGGCAGAACATTCTGGCTAAGTAAAGGCCCATTCCTGCCTTTTCTCCTGTCACAAGCAAGAGTGGCTCTCTCTTACCCACTGAGAAGACCCAGCAGCTGCACAGGACATGGCTAACCCTCAGTCCATGGTGGCTATACTGACAACACCACTGGGATGCAAAGAAAAAGATGCTTGGCCTGAGGAACCAGCTTTGAGCACAGCAGAGTAACCCACCTAAGGCTGTGGCAAATTACTAGCCTGCTGTGATGACAAAGGTTGCTTAGTTAACTTTTTCTTGTTGTGGGTGGAAGGAGGTCTGATCAAGGGACCAGTAGATTGTTCCATGGTCAAGAAAAATAGGGGCTTGATTCATGGGGGATCTTAGCAGCAATAGTCAGTAAAACAGGAAAGTAGCAAAAAAGTAACTATTCCTGCAGTAAAAAAGCATTTTTCTCCATACTGACTTTTTTTTTGTTATTTCTCACAAATTGTCTTACTATTCTGCTTGTTTTCTGCATATTTTTGACACTCCCCAACTGCCTAGGTCTGCACTTTAACTACTGTGAAGGACGGAAATGAATTAAGACATGGTTCTGTGGGCCACAAAGCCCCCAAAAACCAGGGGAGGTTGGTATAATAGTTAAGGTGCTTACCTTAAAAACACAAGGTGCAGCATTCGAGTCTCACATGGGGTAATTGGCTAGGTTTAAAATGGCCCCCGAGGACAGTTTGCCTAGTACTTATCTACAAATCTATGAATCTAATTCTGTATGTTCTGAGGCGAATCATAGAGTTTTTTCCAGTCTTTTGATCCACTGATGACCTGATCAAAAATCATAACTACATGAAGAAATTCAGTCTTATTTTTTACTTTCAAGGAGGAAGCAAGTTGCATGCATGGCTTAATGCTCAAAGCTGGCACAAAAGTATTAACCAATAAACTGAAATGACTAAAACTTGCAGAGACACATAAATCATACATGAGAATAGTACCTATCTCCCTATTCTCCCTATATCACAAAAAGAAAAAAAAGTAATCTTTTGTGCGTTCATTTTTGTTAGATTGGGATGAATGTGAAAGAAAAATTACTATAGTCATATATTTCAAGTTGCTGTTGATATTTATCTGCAGAGTATGCCTCGTCAAACCTACACCCAAAAGACAGAGACCTTCTATGTTCCACATTGATGTTACACTTGAATGACAGTAAAAGAAAAACTGAAAACACTGTAACATATTTGATCATGTTACTGTCAGACATATAAATAAAGCACACATCTCCTTACCTCTGCCTCAGAAAGATAGCCATCTTTATATATGTTTGATGTTCGACTGTGGGAAAAGTGAAAAAATAGTGGTGACAGTAATGTATTCCAATTTGTTGCTTCTAGAAAGTACACTGCTCCAAGATAAGCTATAGTAATGTCCCATGGACACCCCTGAGTTCTGACTGTAAGAAAAGATAAAGAAATAGTGACCACACTATCTCCAGCCTCAACATAAGCTTCTGTGCACATCTCTGAGCAGGGTCAGTTGTAGATTAGGTTGAGTCCAGGGACAGTGTCAAAATCTGCTTATAAAGCCTGAGTGGTTCCACTAGGCCTCAGAAGCTCAGAGGGTTTAGATGTTTCATGTTGCGTTTTATGCTATATTATTGAAAGATAATGACATGTTTGTTTCTGGAACCCGGAAGACTTTTGTATCAGAGCAGTGTCATAACTAGGTCATCTGGTGCCCTGGTCATTTCTGCAGACTGGCACCCTCATTAGCCCAAATTTATTTATCCAGTGTGCAAGACCAAAAAAAGTTACAGTTACTAACACACTGAACTGCTGAATGCAAGCACATTCAAGAAGCTGCAATTTCACTTGTGGCTTCTGAAATTAATGTTGGAATTGTATTTTCATCCCATTGGCGACTACCAATCACATCCCTAGCACACTGAACCTAGGACAGCTCCCCCTTCATTCCATCATAGCTATAGTGCCTGTTATGTAAGTACCTGCCATTTTGTTTGTCCACAGATACAAATCTGTGGTATACTTTTTTTACAAACTCACACACATACTGACACTGCCCTTGACAAGCAAGGATTATTACAAGATGCACTGATTTTTCACACACTCACACATACACTGAGGCTACCCTCGACAAGCCAGGTTTATCACAAGCTGCACTAACACACAATACACATTGCATGCTTATCTACAATTAGATTGGATGAACATCAATTCGCCTGCAGCATGTCTTAGGGGTACTTGAGGAATCTGATACATCTCAGTAAAACCCATAAACAGACAGGGAGAACATGTCGAATCCGCAAAGGACAACAGCAAAGAACTCAACCAGGAAGAGTCAAGCACTGTAAGATTATAATGCTATTCACTGTGCCACTGTACTGAAGGTCAGCTGTTTACACACACATTGTGGCAAAGTGAAGGAAAGTGAAGAGATTAATGGCCAACTTGTTTCTCTTAAATACACTACAACCCCACCCCCACACACAAGCATAAGCCATAACAATGATTGTTTTACCCTTATAAAATCAAATACTATACATTGTGTGACACTGCTCCTGCAATGTCAGATCAATAACTATTTAACAGTAATCAAACAACAATAATATCATATACATATCCATCTGTTGCAGCAAGTTTATTGACTGTGTACACCTCTGATGTCTGTGATTAGAAAATGGCTACAATAAAGTATTTCAACTTACTTTACAATTATGCATACTAGTTCTGTAGCTAGATCATGATAGCAGTGTCAGTTATTTCCTTCAACATATATTCCCCATACCTACCAATTTAGGTACACTGTATCGGGATGAAGTAGAAAAAAATAAATGATAGTAGCAATAATAATGGTTGCTGTACTAATTTTCAAGTTTGTTTTCCACAAACAATAGCCAAAGTATTTCAGCTTGTTTCACACAAAATCACATTAGTCCTGCAAAACTAGATTATATCAGAGACAGTCATTGTTAACCACAGACAGCTCTTGTACCAAGCAATTATAGCTACTCTACTGTCTGCCTACATCTCTGTGTAACTATAACAAAATTTAATAAATACATAAAATGCAGAACACAGTAATGCATTTAATCTTACTTTACATTAAAATATAGTTGATAATCCAGTCTTCCAAAGTGATCTATTGACGATATTTCGTTGTCTGCTAACATTAGAAAAATAAATTTACCTTTCACTACCACAGACTGAAATTTTTACTTTTGCTTCCCTTCACAGTCACTTCATTGTTTTAATTTGTGGCTTTCTTTTCCATCTCACCCATGATCTAGACAATGTATTAGGTAGATCATGGGTGGGATAGAGCAGAAATCCTACAAAGCTGAGTGTTCAGGTGCACAGCATTTCCCAACTAGGGCACCACAGCTGTGGCATCTTTGAAGAGGGCACCACAGACAGTTTATGTATTCATTTCATTTCTAAAGTAAAGGAAAAATAAATCTTTTACTTTAAAAAATAAATACATATTAGGAAAGTGCTGCTAGCCGAACTGTTACCTAGGAGTCACTATGAGTTGCATATGTGTAAGACTGGCCATGCATAAAAGTAGGGCAAATAGCAGACTATTACTTATAATAAGTACCTTGTGTTAGTCTGGAAAAACAAATCTAAAAGAAAAATGCATTGCAGAGATTTGAGGTACTATTAATATGGACATAATTAGCTTACATGTTGTGGTAAGGAGAGTTTAGGAGTAATTTAATTGCATTGCTGTTTAAGTTTTATGACCTTCAAGATTTGTGCATAACAATGCTTTTTCTTTCATTTTCTAGTGAAGACCTAATCACCAGTATTAAAAGACAGGAATATATTCAGTATATTTCAAGAGAAACAAATGTAAGTACAATAATTTTTAGCAATATATGCAATGACCCAAAGAAAGTGGGGCACATAGTAAATTGCAACAGTTAAGAAAATCTGTTAACTCTGTAAGGATTATGTTTGTGTAAATAAAATTTAGAGCAGTTTATTAAGAGTTCTAATGGTCTTGCTTTTGATTTCATAATATGTGTTATTAACTTATTCCTTACATATTACTAATTCTTGTAATGTTATAGTTCAGCCATTGCAGCTGTGACTTTGTTAGTTGCTTTGATGTACATTAAGTCTTCCATATTTAGTGTGAAGGTAGGATAGGCCCCTTTTCTAATTCAGATAATATTTCAAGATCAGGATAACAGCATTGCTTTAGTCTTTCCTGTCTGCCAGGATGCCCTTCCCAGTGCTAGCAATACACTCTAAAGTATCCCCTTTAAGTCATGTATTTGGGATGACCAGTAATGGTGATGTATTTTATTCTTCATTTAACATTTTCAAACCTGGTACATGGGCTGGCTCATAGACCCCATCAATGTTGAGTATGTTGGAATATTCCTTTTCTGTTAAGACTATTTCCCAAGAACTTCAAGAACTACCTGTGCATGCTTCCGTGGTGTCTGACTTTTTAAGTCTTATTTTATTATCATTTTGCTTGTGGTAACCACACTACAGTTGTCAATTTTTCAGCTGCAATGCCTGGTTCTCTTGCCTCCATTGTCTTGTACTGTGTGTATTTATGGGATGTTGCATCTTCACTTTATTTGCAGAGGTTTAAGATTCATCTGTCAGCTATTTTTCTAATACTTGTGTATTGTAGTGTTTGCAAAACTGTCAAGAGTTTTAGTCTTGCCACATTATTACAACATATATATTCAAATGAATATCTCTAAGCATTTCAGAAACTACAGATTTGCATCTTTGTTTAAGAACTTATAGATTTCTAGATCAGGTGTTTTCAAATGACAGAATTTGTATTTAGTAAGTGGGAAGTTTCTAAATATACAGACTCCATGAATGGAGTATATTGCATAGAGTGCTACAATTTATTTTGGAGATTACTGTTTTACTGGTTGGGATTCATAAAGTATGTATGCAACTGCATAGGTCTGGTAATTAGCAAAAATATACCAGAGCCCCTTGCAATTCACAAAGGTAGGCAGACTCCTGAGAACAATTGCAGATACTTTTGCATACAAGGTGAAGCTGATGTGAAGCATGTATGTAGAATGATGAGTAACAGCAAGCACCACTGTACTCAAACGTGTGAATCATTCAGCACAATGTCTTGCATGGTAAAGTTCACTTTGGTACACGTGTTGACAATCAGCATCAGAATCATATTAATCATCTGTTATAGTCTGGGAAACTCAATGTTGTGCACAGTAGAACATTGCTGTGAAACCTCATCAGAAAATAACAACTTACTGTAGCAGAGAAAGTACAGCTGTGGAAGTACACCTACTGTAACAGTAGATGTTTCAATGATTATTGCTGTAGTAGCCTAAGGTATGTAGGCTATATCCTGCTAAGGCTATAACTTAGGGTCAACTCCCAAAGCTTTCAGGGCAACTTCCATGCTCTCATAGGTTCATAGGTTCATACTAGGCTATCTGCCCTAGGGCATTTATAAGAATAGCCAGAATGTGTTTGGCTTTCGCCACCCATTTTAAATTTATTTTGCTATGCCCTTTTTCGAGGTTAGTATACTGTGCCTCTGTCTAACAGTGACACAGAAGTGATACCCAGGGTAAACTTACGATCTCCATTCCACTCATCAAGATTTCTCTTGAAGAGAGTCAATGCAGGACTCTGCCTAACCTGGACTGGGATTTTATTCCAGAGTGAAGGGAGCCTCTGGGTTATGAATCTGTCCCTCCAGCATGTCCTATTTATTTCAGTGCTGAGGTTCAAGTCTCTCGAGCGCGTAGCTCGATGGGATTTGGATTTTCTGAGGTGAAGCATGTCCATTAATTACGGGTTGGACATGGCTTTATACGTCAGGCACAGATCGCCTCTGAACAGGCGGTATGCCACTGAGTAGAGCTGGAGTTTCTTTAACCGGGCAGCATATGGCATCTGTTTGAGCCCTTTGATCCTCTTGGTGAGGTACTTTTGGGGTCTTTCCAGTTGCTGCAGGTGTCTGGTAAGGTACATCCCAAAAGGGGCATTGTACTCAATTATGGGCCTGATGAGGGATGAGTAAAGAGGCACGATGACCTCCCTCTCATCTAGATGTGAATCCCTTCATGATTAGGTGGGCTATATAAAATGTTTTTCTAACCACTTTGGCCACGTGGTTGTCAAATGAGAGATTGCTATCAACTTGGGTCCCCAGGTCCCTAATTACTTCTTCTGTACTTAATGGATTACCACCTATGTGGTAATTTGTGGGCACTTTGTTTTTGCCAAAGGGGATGACTATACACTTTTTGGCATTTAGCTTGAGGCCATGGCTCTGGCACCAGTTGTCTGTTTCTATGAGGCCCTTTTGGAGGATGCTTGTGTCGGCTGAAGAGTCGATTATGGTGCCCAGTTTGCAGTCATCTGCGAACTTGGTCAGCCACAGTCCTTCTGTGTTGGCCTGTACCTCCGAGAAATATATACCGAAAAAGAGAGGTCCCAGGACTGAGCCTTGTGGGACACCACTTGTAACTGGTTTGGAGTCTGCCATGGCTCCAGCAATTCTAACCATGTGGGTTCTGTCCTTGAGCCAGTTTGCAATCCATCTAGTGACATAGGGGTTTATATTTAAGCTGGTGAGCTTATCTATAATGCCCGAGTGGGGTATTGTATCGAAGGCTTTTGCGAGGTCCAGGTAGGCTGTGTGGACCACCTTCCCCTCGTCAATGGCCTTGGTGACTGTTTCAAAGAAATCAACCAGGTTTAAGAGGCAGGATCTGCCCTTAACAAAGCCGAACTGGGTAGGATCCAGTGTCTGTAGGTCCCCAATATCTTTATTTATGAGGACCATGATGATCCTTTCCATAGCTTTGCAGACCAAGCTAGTCAGGCTTATGGGGTGATAGTTTCCAGGATCCGTTGAGGCACCACCTTTATGGAGAGGGACCACTGTTGCTGTACGCCACTCTTTGGGCACATATCCTGTAGTAAGGCAGAGATTGAACAGTAGTTTTATGTTTGGGTTTAGCTCTTCTTGGAGTTCATGTAGGACGCAGTCCGGGACACCGTCTGGTCCCATTGATGCTGTGTTTTTTGCTTTGGAGAGGCGGCTCTTACCTGAGCATCTGAGATGTCAGGGGCAGCACTCTGCTGGGATAGATATTTGCCCTTTTGGTGGGGGGGGAGAAGTTTGCTCTGAACCTGTCAGCTAGGATGTTGGCAATGTCTGTGGGTTCGGTGTATTTTTTGTCATTTTGGACTAATTCTGAGCATATCTGGGAATTACCACCCAGGTTCCTAACATAACTAAAGAAAGCCTTGTGATTATCCTTAGTGTCCTGTGCAATTTTTCTCTCAAGCTGGCCTTAGACAATTTTATGAGTGCCCGTAGTTTTTGCTAATACTGATCAGTGATGCCTTCCCTTTTGGGATTTTGCTCTATCATTTAGTAGCTTCCTCCTTCTATTGTATAGTTTGTTTATGGCTGGGGTCCACCAGACAGGACGTCTGCCTTTGGAGGATTGGGTCTTGGTTTTATTTGGGATCGCATGATCCATGCATTCCTGAAGATGTTCATAGAATGCGTTTATAAAGGATTCTGCGGTCTGGGCGTATTTTCCACAGGCCCGGGGCTTTGAAGGATTCCACCTCGGTTTTGAGGAGTGTGAAATTTGCTTTAGAGAAGTTTTTCACTGTGGTTTTCTGGGCAGGGGTGGGGTCGGGATCTGAATATCCAGTGAGATTAGTTTATGGTCTGATCTTACCAGTGAGGGATACACTTCTGGTCTGGAGCATAGAGTCCCCATGTTGGTGATGATCAGGTCCAGTATGTTTTCCCCTCTTGTGGGAGTGGTAACAAGTTGTTCCATAGCATTTGAGTTTATAAATTCTAGGAACCTTTGGGCTAGGGTGTTGGAGCTAGAGTAATGCTCCCAGTCTATGTTTGAGTAGTTGAAGTCGCCCAATATAATGGTGTTTGGAGAGACCTTCATATTTTCCAGTGTTCTCAGGAAGGCTTTTAGTCTGAGATAAGCTGCCTAAAAGTAAGATTTGAATGCTAAGCATCTCAGAGTTTTCATGGCAACAGGGAGAGGGAGGCTGAGCCCTGAGAGGACCTTGTTAGTAACAACAAAAAAATGAAAGTCCACACCTTGGCATTAAAAACATGCAAAAATAAAAGAGATGGAAGGAGGGAGTGGCTACTGTATCAGTGATCATTCAAACATCTACTGTTGCAATAAGTTTACTTGTACAACTAACTGTACTATGTTCTTCATAATGATCACTGGTGCAGTAGCCTAAGCTATATATGTAGACTATCATAGCTAAACATGACTGGGAGGATGAAGGAGAAGTGTTCAGGAGCACCTGGAGAATGGTCCTAGCAAAGCCTGCCCTAGACCTGGAGAATGAATCTAGTTTATAGTGTTTTGTAAAGTATGCACAGAGGGCCAAGTTGCTACTTCTAAAATACTTCTAGAATTCAACCAATTTTGAAAAGCCACAGATAAAAGCCAAGACCCTTGCAGAGTGAGCCTTGACCCCGAATGGAATTTTTTTTCACAGGTTATGTTATTTTCATACCTTTCAAGTAGTGAACAACTGATCAGACGTTCTGAAAGATTTTGTGAAGATAGTACCTGGATTGTCTGTAAATATTCAAGGTATGGAGTATACCTCATTCTTAGGTTCTTGAAAGAAGAAAGAGAGATGGACAGAGTGGCTTAAGGTAAACTGGGATACCACTTTTGGCATAAATGAAAGATTCATTTTTAAGAAAACCAAATCTTTGTTGAAAATGAGATAATATGAGCAACCATGAGGATTTGCAACTCAGATACTCTCATTGCAGAGGTCTGAAGAATTAATAAGACTGTTTTTCACATTAAGAACTTCAAGTCGGGCTGATGAGCTAGTACAAATAGACTCAATGATTCAATGATGCAGATCCATAGATTCATAGATTCATAGATCCATAGAGTCATAGATTAATAGATTCATAGATCCATAGAGTCATAGATTAATAGATTCATAGATCCATAGATTCATAGATTCATAGATCCATATAGTCATAGATTCATGGATTCATAGATCCATAGAGTCATAGATTCATAGATTCTTACTCAGCTAGTGACCCACAGGAGCCTTTCTAAGCCTAGCCAAGTTTTCCTGAAAGAATAATGATGTCCTGTATCCAAATAGGACATTGAGGACCAGGCATTTATAAGACTATGTCTGTCCACAAGGGACAAGGGTGCCTGGTCCGGTGTAAATTTCCTATTCTGCATCCACTGGTCTAGGTTGTGCTTAAACTGGGCAATAGATGAAGTCATCTTCACAGGGATGGGAAGCTTGTTCCATAAGAGGAGCAGTCTCTAGGACTCATATCTGTCTCTCCAGCATGTTCTGTTTAAGTCACACACAAAGTTCAGGTCCACAGACCTTGTACTTCTGGTATTGTTTGACTTACGAATATGCAGGAGATTCATAAATTGTGCATGTGTTGTAAGCCAGGCATAGATCACCTCTCAGCACTCTATAGGAGACTGAGTAGTCAGAAAGGGCTTTAAGGCACTCTGCATAAAGTTGATTTGTTAATTATTGTATTCTTTTTGTAATGAATGTGTGAGGTTGCTCTAGTTGCTGTACATGCCCGGTCAGGTACATACCAAATGGAGCATTTTACTCTAAAATTGGTCTGATAAGGGCAGAGTACAGTGGGATAATGACTTCTTTGGGCCTAGATGCTATTTATAAGTTGCACAACATAAAAGGATTTCCTCACCACTGTGTCCACATGGGGGTTGAAGGTAAGGCTATAGTCTATATGCATACCCAAATCCCTGGCACTGGGTTGACTCTTAGGACTCTTGGGAGCAAAAGTTACTTTTTCTAACACAAAATTAATATCCCAAGGAGGAGTCACCTGTTTTCTAGGAGGATTCTTATGCAACACCCTTTTCAAGAGGCTGCATTGACATAGGGGGATCCATGGGAAGATATGCTGAAATGGCCAACAAATGAACCATTATGGAGGATTAAGACAGGTCATAAGGACAGTAACTGTCATAGATACTGTCAAAACAGAGAATCACTGGCCCAGAATGTTTGTTAGTTCTCTTACTGGAACCAATTAAGAAAAAAAATTATATTTGCCAATATATGATTTATTAGTAGCAGGCTTTCTTGCCTCCATTGATACCTGCTGCACTTCCTCAGAAAAAGATGCCTAAGTTATAAAAACTCTATCATCCCAGCCATCAGTTATAGTTGTTTGGGGTCAGTATGTATCACAGACCTCTGATCTTTTATGAGTAAATCTAGTCTGTGAAGAAGCTCACACCTCTGATCTTTTATGAGTAAATCTAGTCTGTGAAGAAGCTTGAGGTAGTTTCCCTGGGCCATTTCCAAAAGAAGGGAGAACTACTGTTGCATTGGCCAATCACCACGATGATCTTCAGAATATCCCTGGATATTAGAAGGAATGGTGGAAAAGCATCCAGGAATATTCCTGTCCAAGGAAAAAAATGTGTATGTCTTCCAAGTCCAAGCCTTCTTGCATGAAGTCCTGGAACAAATGTTTGCCAACTGATTGTTGTGAGTGGAGGCAAATAGATCTGTTCGTGGTGTTCCCCACAGCTGAATCAGGTTTTGGAAGACCCTCTGATTCAGTTTCCATTAAAGAGGTTCTGTCTTGGTCCTGCTCATCTTATATGCTACACAATTTTCCACTGACAGTATGTTAGATACCTGGACTGTGAGATTGTGCTGAAAATCTATGTTCCAGGCTACCATGTCTAGTCTGAGAAGACGGTAAGCTGTGGTTCCCCCTTACTTATGTGTCACATTATTGTAGTGTTGTCTATAAATATTTGGAGAGGTCCTGGTCAACATAGATGGCTGAGGCAGAATTTAAAAGAGCTAACCTATCTTTTATGTTTATGTGTTTTAGTCTTTTTTTTTTTTTCCAAAGATGCTGCACTTTTATTCCTGTAGACATTGTTCCACAAGGAAAATCTGAGGCTTCTGTTGTGACTGGCTGTGCTGGAGCAGGAAGAAAAATGTGAGACCTTGGATTATGAGAAATGTTGTGTCTCCACCACCGAATCTCCCTTTTCACAAAGCTAAAACTGGAATTTGAAATGTCAGGGGATGTTGGTGCTAGGACCAAAAATATTTCAGGTACAGTGAGAATTTATGTGGAGTCCTGCAAGAGGTATCATGAGTAACACAGATGTCATGATACCCAGAATTCTGAGGAGGGTGCTTGCTGAGACTGTAGTCTGAGTGGCACACATGAGTAGATTTAAGTCCAGATCTATTTTATCCTGTGTATCCAGACACCCCAAGAAAGCAATCCAAGGAGGAGTTGGACAGGATTTCTTTAATTTCTCTTGGAATCCCAGCCTTTGTAGGAGATCCCCTTTTCCTGCAGCAAGATTCCTGACACTTTGGAAAAAAACTCTGCAAAGATAAGTAAGTTGTGTAAATATGGAAAAATGTGAATAAATATTGAATGTCGGGGGGGGGGGGTCTGGTTTGTTGGGTGAGGAGGAATCACCCTAAAAGGGAGTGAGTGACACACACTAGCATATGTAATCTTGATGGATTACTTTCAGAAACCATTTATCTGAAACTATCTGTTGTCAAAGAGAAAAATGGAGGCTCATATTTACTTGAAGGATTAATGGAATGGGGGAGGCTTATAAGACTGACATTTGTTCAGGAGAGTTCCAAGTTTCTTTCTGAAACCTCACTGACATTGCTTTTTAAATGTTTGCTTACCTGCAGCTTGCTGGGACTATTTATTTTATTTTTAAAAGAAAGTTTGTGGGGGAGCACTGAATCTCTTGGAAGAGTTGGAGAAGGAGGGTTGAAAATATGGCAGATCCCTTGAATCAGCTTTCTTATCTCACCACACATTTAATGGCCTCTATAACAAAACATCCAAAAACTAGTTCTCTTTCCAAATAATAATTCAAAATCTCATTTTTGACATCCCTTGGGAAGTTTTGGAAATGCAGCCAGGAAATCCTCCTCATAATAATTCCAGTGGCAGCAGCCTTGGAGATTGCATTATCAGAATCATTTGGATGAGACATTAAACTGAGGTGCAATTTGCTTGAGTGGATGGAAGCTAACATGGGTGTAAAAGATCCTACAGAACCTACTGAAAGGAGTAGGGGAAGTTCCCCAGTGTTCTGGGCCAGATTTCCCCTAGCTGTATAAATACCACCTTGGGTTCCCCTAAAAAGAGACCACCAGCCTAGTGGGACAGATGACAAATATTTCTTACATTCTCACAAGAGGCAAGATTAAACTACAATTTAAGAAAATGACAGTTGAGAGAGAGTTGCAGAAGAGTAGAGTTTTTTTTCCCAAATTTATCAAAAGCCTTTGAATCCTTGTCAAAAGGAGATGGGTTAAACATATATTTTGCAGCATCTGGATTCAATAAAGCAATAGATGCCTGGTCAGATCTGGGATGAGTGTGAAAAAACATAAAAGACTGATAAAGACTTAATATAGTATGTCTGCTTTATGGGGAACAACAGGCTGGCTGTCAGGGTAATTGCAGGCTGTGACAAAAACATCCCCAAAGCAAACAGAGCTGGATGAAGAGGAATAGCTTCTTGAAATTCCAGTTGAAACAAATCATAATATACCCTGAGGGACTGAGAAATATCACTGTTTTCCCTCTGAAATAACTGATTTATTGTAGAAATAGTTTCAGAGAAAGAAAATCCTTTAAAATTACTGTCTGAAGTCACACTCCCCTCAGAATCTGAATTAGAATTCTCTGGAGACAACACATGATCTATGTTTTCAGAATCATTTTGAAGTTCAGACTCAGAAAATGAAGAATCTTTTTTTTTCTTTTACCAGAAACAGACATACAGAAATGGTCAAGAGCCTGCACTAAACTCTGAGCTAAGCACAATAAATTATTCCTGTCCAGGGAAACTGAGACAGGAGAAGACGTGTTCTAATTATTTTTTTTTTTCTTTTTGACAAGAATTTCTGAAAAACACACCCACTTTTGCCAGCAAGCAAAGTGGCATTCTCTGTCCATTCTCCCAGGACTGACAAGAGTGTCTCACCCTTGCTTACTAACGGCATTCTAATAGCTGCAGAGAAAAAAAATATGAGAGGTCCAAGGAACCAGCTTTGGCTACAGCAGAGAACCCCCCCCCCCCCTCCACAGCTGAGGCATTTTATCAGCCTGCTGTGGCAGCAAAGGCTGCTTAACAAACCTTTTCTTCTTGTTGAACTGAAGAACCGAAAGGTTGTTTTATGTTTAACCCAAAAACGTGCCCGATTCCCATGGAAGCTTGACTGCAAGTCAGTAAAACATGTGATTTGTAAGCACTTTAAACAGTTACCACATCCCACAAAAGTAAAATAACACAACTTTATCGCAGAAAAATAGTTTAAAGTTAGTTGTAACAACTTTTTACCATAAAAATAAAAAAGTAACACTCCCATTTAAAAGTACACAAAAGTCGCATGGCAGTCATTAAAACACTTTCTCCTAGGTTAATTAAATATGTTTTACATGATTTTGCAAGTTTTTCCCCTGAAGGATTTTACCTGCCTTGCAACGGAAGTGTGTTAGCCAAACCTCAATCCTTTTAAGCCCACAGAGGAACATTCCCTTATGTGGCAGGAAAGCTCTGAAGGTTTTGATGCCTGAATTTAGCTTTGGCTCCTGCAGAAGTGATCCTTATAAAGAACTTTTAAATATTAACTGTTAAATCCTGCCTAATATTGAAAGTAATTTGTAGCATGCAAAGCAATGCAATACTGCAACAGCCAAGGCCACCAACTCACAGTGTACCAAAGGAACAGCATCAACAGACAGCCCTACAGCATTGGCTCCATTGATTAACAAACAGTGCAAAATAAATATGCTCTTCATACATGGATAAGGAGGCTGAATTGTCTTTGTATCACTCAGTGCCATGAATTCAGAGGATGGAGAATCACATTACACTGTTATTCTTCTCCTCTGGAACTAGTGAAATAACATTCAACTCTGTACGTGTGTTTGTGTGTGCGTATTTCTGCTCTTGTATGAACTATTGTGTTACTATGTAACAAACCTGTCCTTTTACATTCTATTTAGTAGTTAATGAATCCCACAGTTAACAGACTCTAACTGCGTCTTCTACCTATCTCTGCTTCTTTTGAGTAGACACATTATAAGAAGATACTAGAGTATATAATTGTTTATAACGCATGTGAATTGGATGGCCCTGGCACCACTTCTACCTATGACCTGGTGCAAAGTAAAATACAGTCAATTAAGAAAACCAAACTCCTTTGAGCTGAAATATTGAGAAACAGTACTGACTGTCAGAATTAAGACATGGACTCCCAGTATGAGAGTTGAGTGTTTGCATATACAGTAAGTGTATAGGCCTTGTTCTTTATATGTCATATTTGGTTTTGTGGGTTCAGTCTTTTTCAAGGGCAATGCATTTTTATGAACTGCTCACATTTCAGACTGTATACATAACTATGTACAAATTCCATGTATGGGAAAGCATGTTATATTTATGAATGTGGTGAAATCAGGGCAAATTGAGATCATTTAATTTCAGGTATGACCTGGTGAGTTTGAAAGTTTACTGACTGCTTGTTTATAATATACCTTTAGATGTCATTTGAATGTGATACTGCATGTGGTTTTCAGTTGTCATTAAGGGTGTGATGTTTGTGGGTTGTGATTTTCTCTGAAAATCATCCTGGGTAGGAACCTGTTTTATGTTCTCCAATCACTGACCAAGAAATCCATCGTATATACCTTAAGATCGTTGTACGGAATTAACTTTTCTTAGTTGAAAACACTCAGCTAATGAATTTATTTGTATAATACCACTTTTTTAACCTTGCAAGGAGAAGACATCTTGTGCTGAGTAGGCTGTAATAAGACAAGTGTAGACTAAAATGAAACAATGTAGAACTGGGCACCTAAAGTAATGCAAAGGTTACAGCAGAAGCTACACAACGAAATGCTTAAATAACCTTGAAGGCTGGCAGAAAACAAGATGAGAAAATAAAATTAGTGAAACCTCATAAAAGCATCTGAAAAATCCAGGGAAAACTGCTGCATAGAAAAACAAGAATAGGCACATGAATACGATACTTTCAAGCCATTGTATTTTTATACTTTCAAACCTCTTTCATTGCTTGTAATTGATTGCAGCTTGTTAAACTTAAAATATTCTCAACGTTTTGTTTTTCTGCAATATGAAACTTTTTTTATTATATTCTGTTGTATTCCTCAGGCTTGGGCTGATGTAGGTCTCTTCCATCTGAAGACAAGTTTGTGTATGTTTAATGTAGTGATCAAAAATCTATTTTAGTGGTCATAGCAGTGCCGGGATTGTGGAGCACAGTTTACTGAACTCAGGCCACGTATATCTTTTCCCACACTCTAAAACCAGTAACTCTCACGCAGAACAATGTCTCCATTCATGGCATATTTTGTTATAATGCATTTCACCTTCTCTTACTCAAACCCTCCTTATCTTTAATTTCTCAACTTTTATCTTGCATATTTAATCTCTTACTATCCTCTGTAACTTCAGAGCTTTGGAGAAAGAGCACCATTACCCCTCTGGCTAAACATGTAAACCTGCTCAACAGCCACACTACAATTCTGAACACTTGTAACTCAATTAATGCATTAATTAGTTAGAACTATACTGTATTTTAGCTATATAGGCTGGGATTCAAAGAGAAATAGTTTGTAGCTCAGCACTAATTAAAGGTGATGCAAAGGATGCTGGGATTCAAAGACCGTAAGTAATGCATTTCTTCTCACATGTGAACTATTTCACACATGAAATCCTTAGTGATAGAACTGCATACACTCACCTACAAATCCCAGCAATAGTTTGAAGTCTGGGCACTGTGCCACTTCTTCTTCTCTTTCGGCTGTTCCCATTAGGGGTCACCACAGCGGATCCTCTGTTTCCATTTCTCCCTGTCCTCTGCATCAATGCTCTGTCATACCAACCACCTGCGTGTCCTCTCTCACCACATCCATAAACCTAATCTCTTTTCCTCCTACCTGGTAGCTCCATCCTTAGCATCCTTTTCCCAATATACCCAGCATCCCTCCTCAGCACATGTCCAAACCAACACAATCTCGCCTCTCTGGCTTTGTCTCAAAACTATCCAACCTGAGCTGACCGTCTAATATACTGATTCCTAATCCTGTCCATCCTCGTCATATCCAGTGCAAATCTTAACATCTTTAACTCTGCCACATCCAGCTCTGACTCTTGCCTTTTTGTCAATGCCACCATCTCCAACCCATGTAACATAGCTGGTCTTACTACCCTCTTGTAGGCCTTCCCTTTTACTCTTACAGGTACCCGTCTGTCACAAATCACTCCTGACACTCTTCTCCACCTATTCCACCCTGACTGTACTCTCTTCTTCACCTCTCTTCCACAGTCACCATTACTCTGAACTGTTGATCCCAAATACTTAAACTCATCCACCTTCACCAACTCTACTCCCTGCATCCTCACCATTCCCCTATCCTGCCTCTCATTTACACACACATATATTCTATCTTAGTCTTGCTGACCTTCATTCCTCTCCTCTCTAGAGCACATCTCCAGCTGTCCAGGGTCTCCTCAACTTGGTCCCTACTCTCACTACAGATCACAATGTCATCTGCAGACATCATAGTCCAGTGGGCCTCCTGTCTGATCTCGTCTGTCAACCTGTCCATCACCACTGCAAATAAGAAAGGGCTCAGAGCTGAATGTGCTCGAATGTGAGGAAAAACAAAACAGAATTCCTGCAGATCATTGCAGAATGACAGTAAGGAACTCTGCTCCTCTAGTTCCATGTAGGCTGCTGTATATGAACACAAGGTCAAGTCCATTACAGTTCTGGAAGTATCTTCAAGCTGTCACATGCTATAAACCATCCAGAAATCTGGGCCTCACCTGGCAGCTTTTGTGCACCTTGTAGTATAAGCTGTTTAGTGTCCTAGGCAGTATGAAATCAGCATGGGTAGAATATTCTTATCATTTAGACATACTGTTGGTCCTTTCCTACTTGAAATTCCAGCATCAATGAAAAGTCCAGTGTTTATCACAAGTTTATTTCTATTGTGTGCAGATTTGTGTTTGCTCAAACCATTACCTCTGCCACCTATGGAGATTGACTTGGTGTTCCACTTATGGGTGGTAACTTCTGACTTGGTGCTGCAAAAAAGTCCCATGGTCAGTCCGTCACCTTAAAAATGTTATGCTTGAACTGTCTGATATCCTTACTGTCTCACCTAATGTCAAGCTTGTTGACTGTAAGAATTAATGAATGTGTCACTTGCCTTATTGTTCCCTTGATCAGCAAGCTCTGCTGTGACCAGAGTGTTTTGCATCTTGATAAACTGGAGGAAATATGTAATGAAACCACTACTACTCCTCTCTATCCTTACGCCTTACTCCCCTATCTTGATAAGCCTGCATTAGCTTAACTATGACTTTCAACTTCTCTGTCTTTGCCAGGAAGGGTGAAAGCAAGAATGGTATTGGGGGGGGGGGTTGCATTGTTTAACGGACAGACTTCTTCTAGATAGTCTAACCAGAACAGTCGGTACCAGTCAGATCTTCATGAAAACGGCATCTTTTTGTCTCTGGATATCTCCTCTATGTCTAATTGATTTGATGCATCATTCAATGTGGTAGACATGATCTGCAGCTTGACTATTTGACCACTCATAAATAATTTCCTTCACTGAATGCAAGACAGTAGTTTAAGTTTTCACAATTAACCTTCCCTTTAGTGAAGAGGCTCCTTGTTATTCTAGTTGATTAGCATTTGCTGGAGGACACTGGCACCACTACCTGGTACTAGGCAAAGTAATATTATTGACTGCTTAAAGCTTATGGAAATGATTTCCAGTGCACATTTTACAACCACTGGCCATCTCATGTCTGTAATTAGTTTCTCCAGCTGTTTAAGGTTTTTAATGCTGTGACACAAAAGGACCCCATTTATAAGTCAGGGCACAATTAAAGTTCATGACATCAGCCTTGCTTCAATCTATGACATTTGCCAAGAGTACTTTTCTCAGCACCAGCAATGTACCTAGGATTGCCTTGTTTTTGGAGTTTGTATTGTCACCTGTATTTGTAGAATATTTGAGTATCCTTAGAAATTCTTTTTAATTAGTCCCATTCTTTCTACCACTGGAAATATATAGGTGTGTTTATTCTACATGGCTCTAATTTCTGCTTGCACAACCTCATATTTTATAACCATGTCCTTGACACATAATATGTGATAGTCACTCTGTGTAGTAATTTCATAATCAATGTGCCTTTTTCCTTTTCTCTTCAAGCCACAATATCTGTTTTTCTTGCTTTTGTTTTTTAACTGCTGGTATAGGAGATGAGATTATTACTTCTTCATTTTAAATAATTCTTTATGTTTCATGTTTATGATGTCTATCGGCTACCTATATGTCACAATGCTTACACAATCTCCAATGTAACAGCCTTAATACATTTTTTGCATTTCTGTATATAAACCTTCAGCCATAATCATATCACAGCCTGTAACAAGATATGCAAATGCTTATAGCTCCATACTGCAGAATTAACATTTGCTTGTCTCTCCTACCTATTCTGTAGATTTAATGAACCATCAAGTCATACCTCTCAACCTTTCAGCACAAATATTCTGGACAAAGCCAAAATAATAGGATGATAAAGGCCCCAAATTAGTGACAGATTTTAAATACTGATCCTATAAACTTAGAAAGTTAATAGAATAACAGGTTTTGCATTAACATGTATATTATTCTGGAGGATATCTGAACTTCAAATGTTTGTCATTATTTAGTGAGTTTAATTCTCAATAATTTTCTCAAAAAAAAACATATTTTATGAATTAAAAAAAACATATTTTATGAATAACAGACCAAAAATATGAGGCAAACAACTTGAACAGTCTGTAAAATTCTGGACAGCTGACAGGTTTGCATCAAGCACATATTCCAATGTAAAGATATCACACCAGATTCTACAGGAAGCAATTAAAGAAAAAAAAAACAATAAACCAATAACCTGGGAAACCACCATAAAGAAGTTCTTCAGGAACATGGTTACTCAGTTAAATAAAGTTCATTATCTTGAGTTGCTATTATTAACTTTACATATTTTGGCTTAAGTTCACCTTATCTAAGCCATTTATGTGTTAACACTTGATCAACATGTGGCTGTTCCACCAGCTCTCTTTACCTTCCACTATAACAGTAAGCATTCCCATTTTGTTTCTTTTGTTTTGTCATATTCTTTATATTCTTGTTTGATTTTTCTTATTGTACTTTCTCTTGCTGCCTGTTTTTGTCTGCTTCTGATTTTAATTTCTTTCCATGCCTCCTCCCTTTCTAAATGCTCCTGCTAAGCTGAGTCAAGATGTCATCTTAGACATTTTTTATTGTTTAGAACTGTTACTACATTTGAATCTGATGATATCAATTGATACATATGTAGTGCACAACTGCTGAGGTGTATATATTGTCAATTTCAGTGAGGTCCCATGCCTTCTTCAGTCCAAGGGATTCATAATCTTGGCATGTTCTCTATATGAAACAGTTTTCTTGTTTTTCTATCCATCTGATCCAACAATTTTGGGAGACAGTGGAATGCATCACTTTACATTTTGTTCAGATTAGTAGAAATGTGAATGTTGTCTTTCAGCATAACACTACTAATTATTTTCATACTCATTCTATTGGTTTTTAAACTTTTTTTTTATTTTACTACGAGAGCTACTGGTAGATTATTTGGGTCATGTATTACTGGCAAGTATAACTTGAAAACTTCCTAAATGTGTAAATACATCAGCATATCAATGTATAGGGTCATTGTTATGGCTCTGTCCACTGTCTGAGATGTCTCTGTGTGAGTGTGACTGTATACATGCCCTCTTTGTTTTTACTCCGCAAATTTGTTTTACTGTTCAAGTATCACATGCTAGATATGCCATAATATTTTACACAGGAAAATCAGAGTAAAATTTTTGGGCTTCATTTTTCATTAACATCATTAATTTTTACACCAGTGGGTTTATTTGGTGTTTAACTGCGTTAATAGTGAGCACACGACTTTTCACTGTTATTTAAACCTTGTGTTTCAAAAGTATCTTAAGATTAACTATTACATTCTGCTTTAATGTCTAGTTTAATTTCAACATTTTAGAGAAATTGTAGACAGTTTATACATAAATTAATGATAAATTAGTGTAATACAAACAGGAACTGCAATAAAGGGGGCAGGCATGGGACTGAGGATTGGCTATACTATAGCAATAACCCACGCCTGGGTGTGGGTAATGCTGGATTTACCCACGGTTGGCGTGGTTTGGTCCCGAGGGTGAAGCCCGAGGGACCAAATAAAGCCAACTGTGGGTAAATACAGCATTAACCACACCCAGAAGTGGGTTATTGCTATTATACAATGACATTATTTAAGAAAAGAAACTATTACTTTTCTTAAATAATGGCATAGTATAATGCCTGTTTACTGCCCTTCCACAGATGTCTGGCATCCGCGGCAGTTCTGATGTACTGCGCACCTGTGCAGTACATCAGAGCTGTGGGCAAAAGCAACGGAGAAAGCAAGATCTCTGTTGCTTTTTTTTTTACTGTTTTCGCTATGTTAAATGGGTTTAACATAGCGAGACAGTTTTAAAATAAGTAACGGAGATGTCCGTTGCTTATTTTAAAACTGTCTCGCTATTTTAATCCCATTTAACATAGCGAAATAGTAAAAAAAGCAACGGATATCTTGCTTTCTACGTTGCTTTTTTTTTAAAAACCTGTCTCGCTATGTTAAATGGGTTTAGCATAGCGAGACAGCTTTAAAATAAGCAACGGAGATCTCCGTTGCTTATTTTAAAGCTGTCTCGCTATGTTAAACCCATTTAACATAGCGAGACAGTGTTTTAAAAGTAGAGTTATACTAATGGAAAAAAGTCCAGGCGACCGGACCTTTTTCCATTAGTATAACTCGATTTACAATGTGCACGCTGGCCAATCAGTGTGCACGTTTTGGGGGGGGTCATGGTATAATATTTTTTAATCTAACTTTGCAGTAGCCAGATACTTGACATGTTAAATATGAATGCATTATTTTTAAAACTGAAAAATAATCAAATTGTAGAATCTGTTTACAAAAGCTCCATCAGTGTAAGTATTTTGAGAAACCTTTGCATTTCTTCCGAATAGGGTAATTACATTTTTACATCAGATCAGAAATGCATCTTTAGAGATTAACCAAAGCTATTACACTCAGGACATATCAATGTCAGATGTTATGCAAGTCCTCATTAAGCTCTTGAAAGTGTTCATGTTATTAGAAAATGCTGGCTTAATTTATTCACTTTTTTCTTATCACTTTGCTCTACTACCTTCTTTCCACATCATGTCAATATCAGCTATTACTTATTTATTCCCCGTTATATATTATCTTCCTATATGGGGAGCAGATTAGCATGGGATTAAGAAGAAGCACACTGTGGAGGACAGCAACAGCAGCATTGTTATACCCTGTCCTATATAACCACCATGCTATGATGTGCAATGTACACATACTGCCTCCTGTCTGCAGACAGCATACACTACTTGAACAATAGTTATCCATTATATAGTATTTTTGGCTGCTTGCCTCCACTTGCATTAACAGTGGAGCTGAGCATTCAGCAACAAGTCACTTTTGACATTAGCATATGTTCTAGTCCCAGCTTATTAGTCAGTTTATTTGTTTATTCATTCTTTAAATAACTGCAGTGTGTTGATCAAAATGAGCCCTTTTTAGATACTGCTAGAACCAGTAGTTGACCACAAGAAAATAGAAATCATAAAGAAATAAGCTGTACAGCTAAGTAACAGTGCAGTGCTATACTAATTTACAAACATAAATGATTCCATCAGGTTGGTAATGTGGCACAAAAAATGGCATAGATCTGCAGTGCCAGTAATCTGGGCGTGGCTGCCGGATGCCTTTAGGAAGAAAAGCTAGAGATAAGCAGTCTGCGGCATGATCATCTTTCTTGGTGGAATGTCAGGGTTTCTGTCTGCTCTTTGTTCCTCTATTTTAGCTTGTATACACAGCTACATGCAAAATGAATATATGTAATAACATGTTCATAGGCAAACACTGACCTTCTATGACAAGATAGAACATCAAACAGTTCAACACATGCAACATGATACTGCTTGGAAACTGCTTCCCATTTGTCACCTTCCAGACAAGGAAAGAATGTACATACTAGTCATGGCAAATTATGGGTTACTCTATGTGAGTGTGAGGGGGAGGGAACCCCAAGTAAAATATTGTGTAATACATTACAGATAAGAAAGTGTTATTGTAATCTTGTTTTACTTGAGGAAAACACGAACAGGGTAACACACTGATGTTAAAGTTAGATAGAACAGCTAACAGTGAAAAGTAATGCTCAAAGGAAAGGATCTGTAATGTATTAAAAACAAAAAAAGCACCATCTTTGCTCTTTTTAAATCATAAAAAACATGGTAAAGCATATGGCGAGAGTTGTTCTAATGGAAGAAGTTTAGATAAGGGCATAGAAGATGAGGCAGGAGGAAACGTCTGTGTAGATATGGATTTATTGTGTACATGTGATTATAACTTCTGTTCAGAACAGACTGAATTTTGCATGTTATGGGGACTGGCAGCTGCTCCACTGGACAACTGTACTATGGTGAAACGTGCAGTTGTGTATGTCACTTTCCAAAAAAAGGGTAGATGTTTGAACAGATCATTGTTGCAATGTTCTCAACATCTGAGACCCAAGAGTCCCATCTGTCTGGCCTGCCTTATAAAGCTTAGGATTCATCCCCCATTAGTCATATGTCCAGCTTAGGCATGCACCAGTGTGCCAGCATAAAAGGTAGTTTGTGTGCACCATTGTCAGAGTTTTTTTATCATCATAAACAATAAGTAAGGCAATGGAATGATTTCCTAAGGATAGGTTAAAACCTTGAGATAAAGCATTGTAAATGCAGGTTGAGTTTTGAGAACACAATACATTTTTTTTTTGGGGGGGGGGGTTAGTGGATGCCTTACCCTGGCCACATGGTAAAACTTCAAATTAAGGGATGGTGGGAGGATATAAGTACTGCAACACTAATCCAGTCAAACATCTAATATTATGGTAAATTACCTACACAATCAAACTATGTTGTTTAATAGATTACTCTTGCAGTATTCTCAACATCTGGGAGGACTCCTAGAGATAATCAAACTGGGTGAAGAAAAGGTGTGCTCTCTTCATACATAGGATGCCATGAAGGACAACCTTAGCAAATCAAAGTGTTGCCCCCAGTTTGTAATGTTTGGTGAAGGTGCAGATTGAGGACAAAGTGGCTACTCTGAGAATAGTTTTAAGTCTACCCACTCAGTGAAATCCCATGAAGTAGCTTTTGGTATAGTCGAGTGAACTTTAGTTATTCCAGGGAGCTTGCCATGATTTGTATATCAGAAGGAAACACATTGCAGATCAATTTGGAAATAGCTTGTTTAGACACAGTAAGTCTATTTTTTCCAGCAAAAAATATAAACAACTGGTCAGATTTTTCTCAGGCCTTTTGTCTTTTCTAAGTAAAATCTGAGTTATCTATGGACATCTAACAAATGAAGAATTATTTCTCCCTTGTTTTGACAGTTTGGAAATAAATAGGTAGCTGTATAGATTAATTAAGAGTAAATTCAGAAACCACTTTAACCTTGAAGGAAGGATTGGTTCAAAGGCTTTCTCTATCTTTATTTAAAAATGAAAAAAAAGAGGAATGTACAAAAAGGCCTGTGACTCAGAAACGAATCTAGCTGAGGTTAAGGCTACTAGCAAGGTAGCTTGCCAGGTCATTTTTTTCAAAGTAGGCAGCAGATAGCTTTAAAGGAGGAAAGGTTAGCTTCACTTATACTTAATTCAAGTCTCAAGGAGAGGCCACCCTTTTTCTTGGGGGTTTAATGTGTTCCTTGAGTAAAATTTTGACCTAATTAGGCATAGATAAAGGAGGCTCCAGTAACAAACAACAAGAAATAGTTGAAATATGTATCTTACGTAACTCAAAGGTATTGAAGATTGGGCAACTTCTGATGTACTTCAGTACTGTCTTCTATTTTGTACCACATAGAACACCTTTTCCACTTGGATATACAAAACATTTTGGTGTTAGATTTTTCTAGGTTCTCTAAAATTTGCATCACATCCTGATAGAGCTTGCACCTGGAAGGAGTTTATTAGCTTCATGGCCTGTAATGTGGGATGAATCGTTGACCAATTGTTATGAGTAAGATCGTCAAGAGAGGAAGAATCTGGTAATGACTCCTGACCAATTCCTCGAGAAGAGGAATTCAATTTTATCTTCAAAAAGATGGAGATCAGCAATATTCTCAAAAGAGTTCCAGTGCTAAATATACTTAGTTGCTAGTTCTGTATTTTTTTTCTCTTCATTTAACTGATTCATCCTTTCTGGCCACCCCAGTATCTCCATCCATCTTCAGGTCTACCTGCTCTTCTGTTATCCCCCAGACTTTTTCTCCGAGTAAGCTGGGGCTGGTTTGGTTCTTAACAGCATTCGGGGATGTATTGCTGCCAGCTACTTCTGCTGCTGAGGGTTTATGACATGACCTACCCTTGTTTCCCCAAGCCTTTCCCCTACGTTTGTAAACATCTGAGGTCTACACTCCTCTGTGGACCTCTTTTCCTACCAAGAAGCATCTTTGATGAATGACATGGACATGCCCATCCCTCCCTGCCAATGCTTCAGATGTCAGGATGCTAATAAAACCCGGGTCACTTGGGCCAATTGCCTGTTCTGTATTGATGCCAACAAGTCTATTTAAGGAACTCCAGACAAATGGATGAGCTTTCTTTTTAACATACATTTGTAAGGGTTCATCCAAGACGTGCATATATAAAGTGCCATTAGGTGCAGATGGAGGGGGATGTAGACTGCTTGTAGAATGTGATTGTGTTGAATGGACACCTCCCAGACTGTCACATCTAATCTGTAAAAGGTAAGAATTTGCCCCACTTTATTTATGTGCCACGCCACATAACTGCAGTATTATCTGCCACTACTTGGAGAGTATCTGGTTTCTGCAGTTGAAAAGCTTTGAGACCATTGATTTGGGCCATCATCTGCATAATATGTACATGGATTTTCTGGTACAAGGTGCTTAATATACCCTGAATCTTGGTTTCTTTTCAGCAAGATCCCCATGCAAACTCTGAGGTATCTGTCAGAATGCAGTACTAGTAAATGCTGAACAAAGGGGACTCCCAGATTGGTGCCTACCTGTTTGGGCCACCAAAGTAGTCCTGTACCAGACAAGGAAAGAATGGAATTTCTTGACTAAGAAAATTCTAGTGTTGATTTTACACTGACCAGAAATACTAACAGATTCTACTTATACAGAGCTCTGCATGAGGAATCATGAAAACAGTTACAGCCATGAGTACTAGGGCTTTTAGAAATTCTCTGGTTGAGTCAGATTTCTGTTTTGTAAGATTTACAAAGTAGATTTTGTCTGGTCCTCTTTTGTATGGAGGGAGAAAAACTAATGTTTGTAATGTGGTATCTATTAGGCAACCCAGGGTGACCACTCTGGAGGAAGAAATTAGAAAGATTTTGTTAGTTTGAGAGTAAATCCAACATTCTGATGAAGATTCGTTGAGAACCGCAAAACCTTTAGCAGCTCTGAACAGGAAGTAGCTTGAATCACATAATATTCCAGATAAGAATATATGTGAATTCCTTGGTGCCTACTGAAGGTTATAACTAGAACCAGGCATTTTGTGAATTCACTTGCGACATAGAAAGCTCAAAGGGCAAAGAAGTGAACTGATGATATACGCACAAGACAGAAAATCTTAATTGTGACTCCTGTGGATAAGAATGAGTAAGTGTGCATCGGTTTACCTTCATGTGTGTGTATTGCACAAGGGCGAACAGCAATTGTCTGAAAGGCCGTCTGCAAAGTTTGCAAATGCCGAACAGAAAAAGGTTCGAATGTGCAATGAGTGAATGCATATTGACATTCGCTCATTGCAGATTCGGCATTTTGGGGCAGATTGCACTATAGTAGGGATTGAAAATTGGTCCCTTTCCCCACTGTAGTGTTATCTCAGAGTTAGAATATTAATGTAGGGGGGTGTGTGGGGTGCAGCTGCCCACATGGAGGGTGCAGGGTGGCTTGCCCCTTGCTTTACTTGCTTCCTCTTACAGTCCCTTTGCCCTTTTTCAACATCTAATATATATATATATATATATATATATATATATATATATATTTAAATTAAATATATATATATATATATATATATATATATATATATATAAGTACATATCATACATACACTAAATACCCACCTGTAAAAAACAGAGGCACAACAAACTAATGGGCACAGTATTTCTAACATAAGGGGCAGCGTAAGCCACATAACTTTGGGCTAGGCTTATAAATGCCCTAGGGCAGTTAGCCTAGTATAAACCTATGAACAATATGAACCTATTAAATATTGAATCATTTAAAATTAATTATACATACCAAATATCATAAATATGTTTATAAAAATAGTTATAAACAGTTGTAAACTATTCATAAAAGGTGAAGACAGTGAATATAGTACATAAATTAATATTATAATTATAATTTTGCTGCCCTGAGTTTAAGTATGGAATTGGCAGATGCATAATTAATACTTTCTGGCGGGGGGGTTGGCAGAAGCACAATTAATACTTTCTGGGGGGGTTGGTGACATTCAACCTAATTTGTCATAATAATTCTTTATTTTTTCACCAAGAAAAGCTTAAGTACTGAATTGACAGAAACATATTATTAATTCCTAGGGGTGACAATCGATCTAAATTGTCATAATAATTCTTTATATTTCATTTTGTTTCCCAAGGCTCTCCACCTAGATCTTGAATAACCTTGTTGTAAAATGGAAAAATTAAATTTCTTAAAATCCATGCAGTTTATTTACTACATATATGATGTATTTTTACCATTACCTTTCAGTATGCCATAACAGTGTTCATATATTCTTATCCTTAACACTATGTATGTCTTCCCTGTCTAACAAATGGACATGATGCACATTTATATATATCTATATATATATATATATATATATATATATATATATATATTAATATATATGGATCACCTACTATTCACCGAAAGCACATTTCACTGAAACACATTTCACCGTGCACTTTTCACCGAAAGCACAATTCACTGAAACACATTTCACCGAAAGTGATATATGGCCTTTTCCCCACTGTAGTGCGACCCTGGAGCTAGTATATATAGTAAGGGTGGGTGTGGGGGGCACTGCCCCCCACATTGGGGGTGTGGGGGCATAGCCCCCCACATTGGGGGTGTGAGGGGCATAGCCCCCCCGCATATTTCAAATATTTTGAATTATATACATGGATATATGTAATTGCAATATATTACTGTTCTCTGACAATAATATATACATAAAATATGTGGGGGGGGCTATGCCCCCACACCCCCCCAATGTGGGGGCAGTGCCCCCCATGCCCCCCTTACTATATATATATACTAACTCCAGGGTCGCACTACAGTGGGGAAAGGCCATATATCACTTTCAGTGAAATGTGTTTCGGTGAATTGTGTTTTCGGTGAATTGTGCTTTCGGTGAAAAGTGCACACTAATTTGATTTTCAGTAAATAGTAGGAGATCCATTTATATATAGATATATATATATATATATATATATATATATATATATTTGGATATACATACATATTTCACTTCTACACTTAGAACCTAGTGAACTATCTGATTTTAAAGGAATATTTTCAAGACAAATGAGATAATTTTAAAATAGTAAGAGAAAGTCTACAGTTTGTTAATAAACAGCAAGTAATCTGAAGATATTAGTTGAGAATAATAAAAATGGTTTGTCCATTACAACTATTAACAACAAATGAACTTGAAAATGTGGGGATTGCAAACAAAGCTTAAATATCTTATGTGAGACTTTAAATTTGCATGAATTTTAAGAAATTTAATTTTGCCATTTTAGAACAACTTATTCAAGATGTGCGGGGAGGGGCTTGTGTAACAAAATTAAATATAAAGAATTATTATGACAATTTAGATTGAATATACACACCCCCAGGAATTAACAATTATACTTTTGTCAATTCAGTACCCAGGGCAGCAAAATTACAATTATAATTATGTGATATATTCACTATCTTCACTGTTTATGAATAGTTTAAAACTGTTTGTAACTATTTATACTAGCATTTTTATGATATTTGCATGCATAATTAATTTGAAATTATTAATATTTTACGTGTAAGTATACGCTATATACATTTATTTTTTTAATAAATATTGGATATATGACTTAAGGTAGCCATGACTGTTTAAAATACACAGTGCATATGACAAAACATTAGTTCTGATGAAGTCCTTTACTAGTACATTTCTCTGGATGAAGTTTTTTTTTTTCTTTTGATTAAAGTTATTTAAATCAATTGTTTGTGCTTGGCTATGATATTTCAGACTTCACTGCATGCTGTATGGTTAATTGTTAACAACTTTTTAGTGTTTACCATATCAGTTCAAGTCCTCTTATTCATAAACTACCACAGTGTTGCTTTCCAAGCATAACTCATTAAAGATTCAACCCTTTCACATTGCATTCATGTTACTGACACATACACCACTGCAAAATGTACCATAACAGGTAAACTGTATCTTTACCAACAGTTTGGATTGATTTAATTATATGTTTTAAAAATAATTCATCATACCCTTCTATAGAAATCATTATTAAAGTATCTCCAGTATTTAACACCATTTTAAGTTTCTCTCCTGCTATTGCTGATGTGATCCATATAATGGCATCATTAGTTTGCATATTACTGTACAAAACTAAATATATTGCATATTTTCTGTATTGCCCCCATTTTGTTTGATCATTCTTCAGTCACTGCATATACCATTTTGTGCATACACTGTGAATTATGCCTGACATCCCGCATGTTATAGTTTTCATTCATTTTAATGTTACTCTTCTTTTCACATCTTCGTTCAGTATGGTATCTTTATGTCGTCTTCAACAGTCTTTTTATTTAAACCAATACAGTTTTACCCTTATGTGACAGGCTGTCATACCTAAGCATGCTTGACACATTTAAAGAATTAACAGATTTCTTAACAGCACACTCAGCTACATGTTACTGTAAGTCTAGAGTGCCTTTGCTACTATCTACGTTAATATCTTTATGTTTAATGTTTAACCCAGGCTATAAGGGCATAACTGCCAGGTTTTTCTTTGAGAACTTTGTTTAAACTTTCATAGCAAATGCCAAACACAAACCTGCCTCTCATTATACCTCTATGAATCCTTTTACAAGTTTCCAATTCTTCGCTTACCTACACATCTTTGCCACATATTTAAAGATACTTTAATACCCATTTGGTTTCTCTTATGAAATTAAAATATTTTATACTTAAGAATTTTGTATCAGATGTTCTTTAAAATTTCTGCAATTTCACTTAATGTTTTTTCCAGATCAGTTAGCTGGTGCTATCAAACTACAAAGAATAATGTAGGTATTGGTTACCACTAAATTTAACAGCCCTGCTTCTTTCTTAATCCTGTGAAATGTCATTTGGTATGTAATATACAGTCTCTCAGTATAAAATGCCCAATCTTTCTTAGTGGAACCAATGCATTCCATATCCATCATGCTCAACTATTTTAAAATCGTGAACACAGTTAGTCATTTACTTGCCATGGGTTTCCTACCACACCCAAACCAATACACAAGAACTTGTTTTAAAACAAAAATGAAGCAGTCATATTTTTTGCATTAATCCATATGTTGTAAAGTCAGTTTCTACATTAAAAAGCATTTATTATCTATTGCTGTGTATTAACTTCATAAATTTGTATTCACTTAATTTGGAAAATGCTTTGAAACAATGAGTGTCCCTAGAATAAGTATCCAGAATTGACTTAATATACTGTATTAGAAACACAAACCTGTATTCACAAACGTGCAATAGTTGTTTGCCTTTGTTTTTGCACAACTTATAAAGTATGTCATTGCTTCAAAGCATTTTCTGCCCTTCTGTTTATTCAAGCAATGATAGTTTACTTAGAATAACTCTAGCCAAAGTTCTTTGTAGCATTATGTAGAAATTGCTTTATTTTACTTTTAAGATTTCATAATCAGAAATGGAACTAGTTCAAGTTCCACTTGAATTTAAGGAAGGAATTCAAGGTGAAGTTTAAATTCTGTATTAGTCAGGGTGGGCACTCATACCACCCATGCAGAGGGGGTCACACCAGACTTTTTTAAATATACTTCATTAAGTGAATTTGTCATCATGGGTCATTTTCAACCACAATTCTGGTTACAAGGGCAAAAGTAAATATAATATGCATAGTTAGTTTAGAGTGGCCAATCAACCTGCATGTTGCATTTTATTTAATATGATTTTAGGATGCATTACTTCGAAGAAAGGGTTATTTCTCTTGTAGTAACTTTATTTCCTAAAAAGTGGATTTCATACACCAGCACTGGTCCCAAAACCAGCAATTGAACTTATTCCACTTTGCCGACAGTTACCCAAAATTCAATTTGTTCGCTTGCTGCAGCATTATATTATTAAGCAATCATTTCCAGTAGAGTTGCCTAACTGTACTTTAACAAAAATACTGTGTGAAGATATGTGAAGGCTGCCAGCCTAACCAGATAGAATTTTGTAGATAATGCTGTCATTTGTAAATATTAATATAAGCCACATGCATGTTTTCTTAAATGTGAAAACACTGTATTGGATGTTGAACTGCAAAAATGTAACAGTAGCCACTTTTCTGTATGAAAGCTGATAAGTCAAGCATTTTGTGACTGTTTTTGATCTCAGGGATCAGAGCCATGGTGTCTGAACCAGCAGATTCTTTCTTTTGTTTTTGAGACTACAGTCATTTGCTAGATTGTACATGTATAATGTCTTTAATTGCTGTAGCTTTCTGACCAGATGCAAGATCAAAAAGGCTATTAAACTGAGTTTCTGTTAGCCTGGGAAATGGAGAATAATGAGGTAATCTGAAATGAGTCAGTGTTACTGTGTTATCAATTTTAGGACAGAGAGAGAGGGAGAATCAGAGCATTTGGCATTTGTCTTCAGAATATCCAACATCACCAGCACCTGCTTTGCTCTGTCTATATGTAAGTAGGATCTTAGACTTTAGTGTTTCTCTTAAGGAAAAGATAGAAAATAATAAGCTTAGTCTAGCAGTTTTTCTGTATTGATGTCAGAACTATTCTACTGCATTATTTTAAGCATTTTCATGTGATCTCTGAACTCTTGACTAGCACTGTGTAGTAAGAAGTATTGTCTTGTGTTTGTATTATTTATTATTCAATATTTGTGAAACTTTCCACTGTGGCAGTTTTGTATAGAGATAATTTAAGCTCTATAGTACATTGCATGTATATAGTGATACTGTACTAAGCCACTCCAATAAACCTTGCTGTTCATTTCCACTTACCATTTGGGTAATAATATTGCACAGTAATAATTGGACACCCTTTGATAAGGGCCTTATTAAAAGCTGATATTAGTGGTTTTTGGCAGTGATTACTACCTTATAGCCTGGCAGAGAAAGGAACATAGCTGGAAAACCTATGTTAGCCTTCCCCAGGAGTGTCTGTGTGTTTGTATATAACTCATATCTCAAAGTGTGTGTCTGTCAGCCACTTGGGCAGGGACATGAAGCACTGGTTGGACAGAGAGGGTGCTGGAGGTTTTAGCTTGACCATTAGGCTGAGCCCTGTACCCTGTAGCTGTGCCAGTGGGGAGTCTTATTGGGGATCTGGAGAGAAAGGGATAAACCAGCCCCAGACTGACTGTGATCTCTGTGTGCTTTTAAGGGAAATTGTACTTTATTGTGTGTGTGTATTTGTTAACCTTCACAATGTGGGTGCCCCTTACTGGTGTTAGTGGTGAGGATTGAGGCTCCTTGATTGCTGGGCCAGTGCGGGCATCACACTCAGTTTTGTTCATTTTCTTTTCTAAGTATTGCAAATGTGCACCACATATTATGTTTAATGTTTTAAACAATAATCTCATAAATATCTTGAAATAACTTTGCACATTCGGAAGGTCGCACTATATGATTGTTAAAATCATGGTTTATTCCCCAAAAATCACACAGAATATTTCACTTTATCTTATAAATGCTTCTGAAGTTATTCTTATGCGCAATCACTTATAACCTCTTAGCAGTTCTATGCTTTTGCAAAAACCTAGTTTCTTTTCTTGGTTAGCATGAGGATTTCTTCTGGTATGCTTTCCCAAATTACCTTTTACATCATTACTTTTAATTTCCACTGCTTTTTGAACATAGATATCTATTTGTTGTTCCAGTGTATACTGGATAGTGAAACATTTATAAACACATGGAAACCAAAACTGTGAAACAGTGCATACAAGATTCATGAGAAGTTGATTAGCATGCATTGTGCACTGTGCTAGAATAAGCAATGCAGAATCTAGTGTGTACTTGTAGTGACTTATAGTACTAAGCTGCTGTACATTTCATTGAACCCAACACACAACAGATGCCATGAAAACAGCTGCAAAATGGAATGGGGTAGTAAAAAAAGAGACATAGTGATATTAAAATGTATGTATGCAGATTCACAGCTAGCTACAGAGGAAACTGTGTATTTGTATGGCGTCTATATCACGTTATCAAAATCTTACTACATAGAATCACTAAAAGTCGACCTCTAGTGATCGATGTAGTAAAACATTGAATAACATTTAAAAAAAAACAAAAAAACAAAACAAAAATAAAAACTAACTAGCGTAGGCAGGGGGGCAAGCCACCCTGCAACCCCACAACCCCCTACTTAAATATTACAACTCCGAGTTTGCACTACATTGAGGTAAACAGAAATCTCCCCCTACAGAGATTTCCATTTACCTGCACGATGTTCTGCGCTTTCGATGTTGTGGTGCTAACAATATCAGCTTCGATACTGTTGGCGTTTGACATTGTGAAGTACACCCTTTGTATGTGCCTAACTATTAAAGAGGAAAGCAAGCCAAACATGTTGTTGCTCTGTGTAGCAAGAATGTTTGGAGTTACAGTGACCCTTGTGTAGTGGCATACCATAGCTTTTAGCACCATGGGTTCCCATTGGAACGTACGTGGTGTTGCCCATTGTTAAAGAAAAGAGTACTGTCAATGGTTGAGAACATAATTTTACTGATCAAGAGATTGATTGCTTTAGGGTGATCAGGAGATTGTACAGCCAAGTACCATGTGCCTACTTCTGGTACAGATGTGGATACATATATCACCCACAAAAAGAATGAATAAGAATGCTTCATCTTCCAATTCCTACAGAGACCAAAGTATGTTTAGCTCCTTCTGTATTAGCATGGCCCTTACAGCAATCAGTTGGATCATACTGGCTATTTTGCAAAGTTCACCTCTACTACACTAAATTTCCTCAGTGTAATGCATCTGCAAGCAGGGAATGTTTATGGCTTTCTAATAGACCACAGGAGACAGCTAACACAGTAACATCACCAGCTTCCCTGAGGTACTGGATGTCAGACTGTACACATGTAGCAATAAAGGCTACCATTCTGTGATCTTCCATGTAGTGTGTGACATGCATGGAATTATAAACAATGTATCTCCACAGCAACCGGGTAGATATTCTTTTTTATCACTGCTGCAGTATTAATCAATCTAGGGATATCCTGCTGAGGATAGACAAACATCCAACCAGTATTGCAAAGCCCTTACACCTTCAGAGGGCCATACTTCAGACATACGTCCTACACTGAAGATGTAGATATATAAGTGACATACTAGGACCTAATCCTCAGAATCTTTCTGCCACTGGTCTGAACACTACCTTTGAATTTGGTCTGCAAGCCATTCACAGAGTTGGTCTGGCTACCGAGCCTTCTAAAGATAAGTGCCCTGTTGGGGTCCCTTCTTTCCCTTTTTTTTGGTCTTTTACTTTAGTTTACTTGAAATGTGAATGTGGGAGGCAGATTCCCCATAATAGTAAACTTGAGAAGTGCCTTTTTTGTTTACGTGCTAAACTTGACCATACACAGTGTGAGCTTTGTCAGGTGTATGTACATAAGACATCTACAGTCATCTGTCATTTTTTTCTATTTATTTGGAGAACCAGCACTTGAAGCTTTTGGTTCAGGGTACCATGGCTGAATGCACCTGCCACAATGTTCAACTGCCACTTAAGAAGAATGCCAAAAAGGTGAGTACTGACCCTGTTGTCCAGCCTCCACTTGACATCTCCATCAGGATGGATAAAGAACTTGAGGACCATCCAATAACAATGTCAGCTTCTTCTACTGGGACACAGTTGAAGGCCAACATGAAGCTGTCTACTCACATGTCTGCTGAGACTGTGCCTACTTCTGGTAGAAATGTGGAGGAGGATCCATGGCTGATTATATTGGATGGATCTGGAGGAATTCCCTAAAAGCTTGTTAGGGAATAGGTGCCTCATACCCTCACTGAATTTAGGAAGGAATCTGAACCTCCTGAATTTGTTAAAGCTGATGTTCCTTTACAGAAAGAAGCAGTAGACTAAGCATGTAGCCCCTGTAATTAAGGATCCCCACAATGAAAGGCCGAATTTTACTCAGGGGCTTTTCAATACTCCTATGGCTCTAAATCCACCTCAATGATTACCTGCTCCTGTTTCTGTTCCCTGGTTTTCCATTCCTTCCAAACATCCCAAGGACTGTGATTCTCTAGATGAAGAGTTAGACTCTGGTGAGGTGTTCTTCTCATATCAAGTCTGCTCTTGCTTTTGGGTCTGAAGAAGAGAACTAAACAATTAAAGTGGGACTTTTCACAGGTTTCTGACATTCAAATTCTCAGGTTTCTGACATTCAAAAACAGTGTTATGAACTCTTGCAAATAGCTTCTTCTCAGTTTTCTGCAGTCTCTTCAGTGCTTGATGCCCTTTTAGATATTTTCACTTCAGCTTCTCAGGCCCTTGATTTTCAACTTCCTACCTTTAAGAAGCCAAACAGGTTCTCTAATTACCTGAACCCCTTCCTCTGATCCTACTGTTATTTCTGTGGACACTAATAAACCATCCAAGTCGCTGTCCTCTTCTAAGCATTTACCTTCTAATAAGAAGGGCAGTCATGTCAGGATCAGATATAGCATAAAAATGTATACTTCACTGCTATTAATTACCAGATCCATATGACTAAGTATGTCCTGGCTGTTCTCTACAAACTTGGGGACATCCTGTTGGTATGCTTGATTTGGAGGGTAAGTCTTCACCCATCTCCCTTTTGAGCTCTGCTTCTCAGGTAGCTCGTCATTCCATCTAAATGCAGTTATGAAGCTGTTGATGCTTCCTCTAGGGCAGCTATATCTGTTTCTGTAATGAGAAGTTATTCTTAGTTATGCCACTAGGCTCTGCCCAAAGACATGAAGGCCAAATTATTCTACTTCCCCTTAGATAAACAAAACGTCTGTGGTGCTGCTGCTCAATTGTTTAAGACTCTTTAGGATAAGGGTAAACATATGTAGAATGTAAGACAAATCTTTGTCTCTCCTGTTCCTAAATTTCATAGACATTATCTGTCTAAGCCTTCTTTTGTCTGTAAGCAGCCTATAGAGCATTGTAAGGGCAAGTGAGCATCTAGATTCATAGGTAGGTACTAGACTATCGGCCCAAGGGCCTACATAAGCCTAGCCAACAAGGTTCCCTGACTTACGCCACCCAAGAAAGTTATTTTCCTGTGCCACTGTCGAGCAGAGACACAGACATGATCCCCGGGGTGTATTTCCTATTTCCCATCCACTCATCAAGATTTTTCTTGAAGAGTGCTAATGAAGAACTTTGCTTGACATAAATGGGTAGCCTGTTCCAGAGTATGGGAAGTCTCTGGGACAGAAATCTATCCCTCCAGCATGTCCTGTTTATTGTGGTGACAAGGTTTAGGTCCCTAGAGTGTGTAGCTCGGAGGGACTGGGATTTCTTTAGGTGTAGCATGTCCAACAGCTCTGGGTTTGACATAGCTTTATGTGTTAGGCAGAGATCACCTCAGAGTAGGTGATATGCTATGGAGTAAAGCTGGAGTTTTTTGAGGCGGTCAGTGTAGGGCATTTGTTTGAGGCCAGTAATCCTCTTTGTGAGGTACTTCTATGGCCTTTCCAGCTGCTGCAGATGTCTTGTGAGGTACATTCCAAAAAGGGCATTGTACTCTATAATGGGTCTAATGAGTGTCGAGTAGAGGGGAACAATGACCTCTTTTTTCCTGGATGAGAACCCTTTTATGATGAGGTGTGCCACATAGAAGGATTTCCTGACTACTGTGGCGATGTGACTATCAAAGGAAAGACTACTGTCCACCTGGGTCCCAAGGTCTCTTATCACGCATTCGATGTTAAGTTGATTGCTGCCTATGTGGTAGTTCATGGGTACAGAATTATTACCAAAGGGGATGACATTGCACTTTTTGACATTGAGCTTGCAGCCATGGCTCTGACACTAGGCATCTATCTCAGCGAGGCCCTTCTGTAGGATGTCCACATCATTTGGGGACTTGACTATGACTCCTAGTTTGCAGTCATCTGCACAGGAAAGTTTTTCCAGGCAAGCTTTCTCAGGGTTCTAAAGGCTAGAATCCTCCTTTCCCTGACATGTCTGCTTCTGTTTGACATTAAGCCTGTCTTATCCCTTGGCCAGATTCTTATGTCCTTCAGGTTGAATCTTTGCTTTCCTTTTTGGCAACAGATAACAACAGATACCTATGGTTTAAAAGTCCAACTCTCCATTCTCAAGCCTTTCTCAGCCTTATTCTTGTCAGGTCCAACATTTTTCTTTGGTTCTTCAGGATCTGGTGGTTCAGAGAACCATTCAGCCTATCCTCTCTTCATGGCAGGGAACAGCATTTTATTTACAGGATGTTTCCCTCTCAACACCTTTCTCAAGGTTCCCTCTTTCAGGATCTTGTCTATTCAGACACTTTTCCCTCTGTTGGTTCTTCAAGCTTTTCCGATATCCCTAGAATTGAAGGATGCTTATCTGCACATTTCTATTCACCCTCCAGCCTATCTTCAGGAAATTTTAATATTTCCAGCTTTCCTCCTCTCATTATCAGATCTCTGTTTTGCCTTTTGATCTTTCTACAGCTCTGAGAGTCTTTACTAAATGTCTCACCCCTGTTGTAGCCTTTTCCAGGCTTCAGAGAATTCAGATACTCCATTACTTGGATGATCTTTTGATTCAAGCTCCATCTCAGCACCTTCTGTTTCAGGATGTTCACTTCACTATGCTTTTTCTATGCAATGTGAGATTCACCCTCAATTTCAAAAAGTCTGTTGATTCCCTGTTAGGACCAAGTGTCCCTGGGTTGCAGGATTCATACTATTCCAATGATGGCTTGCCTCCCACCTAACCAAGGTCCTCTCTTTGACTGCTTATTTCCAGTCACTTCTACCTCTTTCAGGCCTATCTGAAAGTAAATTTCTCAGAGCTCTTGGGTACATGGTATCCACCATTCCCATGATTCCCTTTGCCAAATGCCACATGAGGAAATTTAAGTGGTATCTCAAGACTGTTTGGCTCCAGCACTGACATCCTTTGGAGTATCTGGTTCCTCTCTTGCCTTTTCTCAAGCTTGAATGCCACCAGATTTTCCTGAATTCAGATCTGCGGAGCTGTACACAGATGCTTCCATTCACAAATAACTTCAAAATCCAGGCTCTTTGATCCAATCATCAACATCAAAGAGATGGCGGCTCTAATTCTTGCTCACAGAGCCTTTCACTCCTTTTGGGTTCTGGGTCCTCTAGAGGATTTAACAGACAATACCACAGTTATGTGCTACATCAGCAAGCAAGGAGGTATGAAATTTTACCTGCTTTACAGACTGGCTCTTCAGGCTTGGGATTTTGCAGTCCACCATCACTTGGTTCTTCAGGTGGTTTGCATTCCCTCAGAGCACAATCTTGTGGCAGACTTTCTGAGCAGGTCCTGGACAAATCCTCATGAATGGATGTTTCACATGGAAGTGTTTATGGACATTGTACATCTGTGGGGTACTCCTAAAATAGATTTTTTGCCTCTCCTTTGAACAGATAAGTTCCCCAGTCATGTTCAAGAGTGTCATGTCTTCTGGCTTGGAAAGTGGACGCCATGTCTTTTTCATGGAAGGGGAGGTTTCTGTATGCCTCTGCTACCACAAGTCCAGCACAAGATCATGTGGAACAGGCCCAAAATCTTGCCTGTGATTCCATTTTGGCCAAGAAAGCACTAGTTCCCCCTTCTATTTTATCTGGCCAGGGGCAATCACCAGAACTTATCTCATTGGATGAATTTTTCTCATGCAAGAGAAGGGCTCTATCATTTACCTTCACTTGCCCACCCTTCACTTGACACTTTGGGTAATTTAATGTCTAAATGGAATCAAAACACTTTTTCTAGTGACATGCTACTGGGAGGCCAAATAACCCACCACTCGAAAATTCTGTGACTAAATAGAAGAGATCTTTTGATATGGTGTTTCAAGCAGGACCTAGACCCTTTTTCTGTGGATATTCCTACAGTCCTTTATTTGGGTGAGTTGCTCAATTCTGACTTGGCATATTCATCTATTAAAGCTCATTTGATAGCCATTTCCACTTGTCTGCCTCTGAGTCCACCTCTGGCTTCCTAATTTTGAAGTCAAATAATTTCTAAAGGGCACATCCTTAATATTCTACCTCCAAGAATGCCTAGTCGTCCTTCTTGGGACCTTAATTTTGTTATTGGGAAATTGAGTTCCCTTTTGAATCTGCAGTTTCTTCTTCCCTACAACATTATACTTGGAAGACAGTATTGTGGTGGCTGTCAATTCTGCCAAGAGGGACTCTGAACTTCAAGCACCCATGGTGGTTCCACATTACTTGTTTTTTCACAAGGCCAGGGTGTCTGTTCATACCAATCATCTTATGTTATGCCCAGGGTAGGTAATTATTTGTTCTTAAGTCAGTTTCCTCATCTTTCTTCTTTTTTCCTCTTCTCCACAGAATCTTAGTGTAAAGGTTATTCACACTTTGGATTTACATAGGCAGCTCAGATATTACCCAGACAAGATAAAACATATCAGACAAAACATATCAGAAAATCGGAGTAGCTTTTTGTCTATTTTCATACCAGGAAATTGGGTTTGGTGGTGTCTAAGCAGACCATCTCCTCCTGGATTTCAAATGCAATGTCTTTTTGCCATTCTTTTTGTGGCAAGCAGCTTTTGTCTTCTGTTTGTGCTCATTCTACCAGTGCAGCAGCACTTTGTTTTGCTTTTTTTTTCAAAGGTCTGGATATGAGATCCATTTTGGAAGCTGCTACTTGGTATTCTGTTCACACTTTTATCAAACATTACAAGTTGGTATAATGTAGTACCTGAGCTGCCTGTGTGCATCCAAGATATGCAAAACCTTATTCCTTGCTTTTAGGTTCTAGAAAGAAAACTGGGAGATTAATGGCCACACACATCCTTCATGTTTTTGGAGGCCGATTTTGGGGTTTCCTTCTCTCATACTTTCCAATAGCTTTAGTACTCTCCCAAGACTGAAGAATACTGCAGTAGTGATAAGGAAGGACATACTACAGTTGTGTAAGATCATACCATAACAGTAGCTGTCGTATGTTTCACTACTGCAGTATTCTCCCATTCCTCCCTACCCTCGGTTACATTTTGTTGCCTTCCTCCTGGCTGAGGGTCTTTCTTGCATATGTTTTTTCTTCTTCTTCTTCTACTGCTCCTTCCCTTCCTGGATGTACATGTTACTGCTTTCCTGTGGGGTCATTCTGGTTCTTCTGGGGCACTTCATTTCTGAGGATTAGGAGCTTGTACATCACATATGTACCTTAAGCCTTGCATGTCAGACATACGTTTGACGTATGGCTCCTGGAAGGTACAAAGGCTTTGGTATGCTGGCTGGATGTTCAGCTGTCCTCGGCAGGATATCACCAAGATTGAAGAATACTGCAACATTGAGAAGTAGAACATCGACTGTTATGGTAAGGTCTTGCTCGAGTATACGTTCATATGATTCAGATATCTATCACATCTAAGCTCTGTCACTGTTTCCTGTATTTTGCAATTGCACAAGGCCAGCTGGCTGATGAAAGCAGGCACTTTGACTAATATTAAACTACATGGTCATGTTTATAGTCTGTTGGAGGTAATTACAGACTCACACTGGTACCTCGGTCTATGGCACTCATACAGAATGCACAAAATTGGCCAGATAACACTATAGCACCATATAGGCAGAGGTATGTAACATTATACAATGTTTTCAGACTACTCAAATCCCACTTTCACTGCCTTGATATAGCTAGTGGGACAATCCAGTGTGATCCTGCCAGCAGGATTTTCTTGGCATTGTGCATGGTCTATAAAATGAAACTAACGAGGCAGGCTGGGCATCCCCAGGGCTTGGTCAGATCATGCACACATACAGCCTGCAGAAGAGGTACATCACCACCACGATCTGATGAGAGTGTGACAAAAAGTACACCTGTACAAGTCCTACTTACCTGGTACAGTTGATGTGCACATTTCACACTGCCTCAGAGACATATAGGTTCTCTACCTGCACAAATCCACACTGGCAGTTTTCCAGAACTCAGAATTCCCTTCTCTGACTCTTTGTGACAGAGGATCAGCTAAGTCTCTTCCGTAGGGGAAGCCTATCCCTGTCACAGGAAGTCAATTATTCAAGCTGTAGTGCTGATTAGGATGAAACAAGAAGGAACAGAAGCAAGAATTACCTGAAACCAACCAATTCACAGTCAAAAACACCAAGACAAATAAACAAAGCCAACCAACAACACAGCAAAGTTAATTGAACTGTATATAAAATAAGGGGGTGGTGAGTAGGTGCTGCCAATGAAGCAGTATAAAATTCAAACATCTACTGTTACAGGTAGGTAGGACTTACATAACTGTACTATATCATTCACACTGCCTCAGTGGCGTATGAGTGGATTCCAACGCTTATGAAACAAAGGAGGAGACTGGATAAGGATCCAGTGGATTCCAAAGCTTATGAAACAAAGGAGGAGACTGGATAAGGATCCAGTAGCTCCTGGAGAATGGTCCTTGCAGACCCTGCGATACAATATGAGAAAGAATGTAGTTTGTACTGCTTTGTAAAGGTATGAAAAGATGACCAAGTGGCAGTCTCTAGAATGCTTCTAGAGTTTACTCCTTTCCAATATGCACCAAAAGACGATAAAACTCTGGTAGAATTTTCCATAACCTTGCCTGGAATAGATTTAACATGGTGAGAATAACAAAAAACAATGAGCAATCATTTGCTTAGAGATAGGTTGACCCTTCGTAGTCCTTGAATAGGAAATTAACAGCTGGTCAGCTTTCCTGAAGGGATTAGTTCTGTCAATGTAGTACCTGAGCTGCCTGCGTGCATCTAAGGTATGCTAACTCGTCTTCCTTCTTTTTGTGTTCTATACAGAAAACTGGGAGATAGATGGTTTGATTCAGGATAAATTCAGAAAAAAAAACTTTGGGCGTGAAAGATGGATTAGTGTGTAAAACAACCCTTCCCTTGTGGAAAATTAGATAAGGTTGTGACACCATAAGAACCTGTAGCTCAGCGACCTTTCAGATGTCATAGCAATAAGCAAAACATTTTCAAAGTGATGAACTTTAAATCAGCCTGAAAGATAGATTCAAAAGGAAATAAATTAAATTTTTAAAGAACAAAGTTGAGATCCCAAAGAGGAGGAATGTAAATTTAAAGGGGGTCTCAAGAAAAACACTTCCTTAATAAACTGTTTGACCACAAAAGAGGCAAAAGCGGGTGATCCATGGGCAGACAATCTAAGACAGACATAAGATGCACCTTGATAGATGCATAACATAAGCCAAAGTTGAGAAGCTCACACAAATATTTCAAAACCAGAGGGGCAAACCCCAAATATCAGGTCCTCTGTTATCAAAAAAAAACTTCTTCCACTTGTAAATATAATATTTTGTAGGTGCATGTTTTTTGCCTCTGGAACAAGTGTCTAAAAGGTTTTAAGAGAAAAGCTTCCAGCTGTCAGATGCAATTGCTCTAAGCAGAGGTATGCCAGCTGCCCTGACTCTGTGTGAGCAGATCCAGAGTCTAAGGAAGCTTGTGGCAATTGCCCTTGGCTGATTCCATTAAAAGGGAGAACCAACTTTGCCTGGGCTAAAATAGGATCAGCAGAATGATCATTAGTAACACTTTCTGAATCTTCAGAAGTATCGGTGGAAAAGCATGAAGGAACATTCCCATCCAAGGGAATAAGAATGCATCGATCCTCCAAGCATGACTGCACGGATGTCTTGAATGGAATTTTTCTATCTATTTTGAAAGGAGGTGAACACATCTATTTGAGGCATTCCTTGCTTCTGGACCAAATCCTGGGAAGACATCTGTCCTGACTTCCACTCATGAGGGTCCATCCTGGACCTACTTTGTCTGTCTGCCAGGCATAGATCTCCCCTCAAAAGCCTAGAGGAGACAGAATACAGGGATAGGGCCTTGAGGCAGTCTGCATAGGACATATTACTTATGCCCTGTATTTTTTTTAGTGAAGAACCTCTGTGGATGTTCCAGTTGTTGGATATGCCTGGTTAGGTACATAGCAAATGGGTCATTGTACTCAATGATAGGTCTGACGAACACAAAATACAGTGGAACAATGACTTCCTTGGACTAAGATGCCATACCTTTGTTTATAAGTTGCGCAACATAAAATTATTTCCTCACCACTGTAGACATGTGATGATCAAAGGGTAGATTACTATCTACGTCTGTCCCTAAGTCCCTGACTACTGGGTCAACTCTAACGGGTGTGTTGTCAATATGATAATTACCAGGGATGGATGATTTCCCAAAGGATATTATTATGCATTTCTTGGCATTTAGTGTTAGTCCTTGACTCTGACACATGTTTGTCTGTGTCAGCAACTCCTGGAGAACATTTGTGTCAGTGTGAGATTCAATGACAGCTCCTAATTTGTAATCATCTGCAAATTTAGTCAGCCAGAGAACACTGACATTGGCCTTGACTTCTGAGAATTAAATGCCAAAAAGAGGCGGTCCAAGGACTAATCCCTGAGGCACTCCACTTATGACTGGCCTCTTTGTAGAGGTGGACTTCCCAATTGTAACTTCCTGGGTCCTGTCTGTGAGCCAGTTGGCTATCCACCAGGTGAAATACAGGTTTGTACCTAACCTCTTGAGTTTGTCAACAATGCCCGAGTGGGTTATTGTGTCAAATGCCTTGGCCAGGTCAAGGTAGGCAGTGTGAACGATTTTGCCCTCATCTATTGCTTTGGTGACCTTTTCAAAGAAGTCCACCAGGTTGAGTAGGCATGATTTGCCCTTAACAAAACCAAACTGGGTTGGGTCCAGTGTCTGGAGGTTTTCTATATCTCTACTGATCATGTCCATGATAGTTCTTTCCATGGCTTTGCATATAAGACTAGTGAGAACTTATGGGTCTGTAGTTTTCAGGGTCTGTAGATGGCCAACCTTTGTGCAGAGTGATGACTGCTTCCTTTCTCCATTCATGAGGCACAAAGTCTGTTTGGAGGCTACAGTTAAATAGTAATTCCAGAGGCCCTTATGGGTCATGTTTCATGCTATTTAGAAGGCATCCTGGGATATTGCCTGTGCCCATTGATGCAGTGTCCTTGGTCTTAGAGAACATTAAGAACCTGTTCGCTAGTGATAGTAGGGGGAGTTATATTTGATGATATTTCCTGAAGGAAGGTTAAGGGGAGTGAGAGGAGTAAAGTTGGAGCTAAATTTATCAGCCGGGAGGTTTGCATTATCTTCTGGCTCAGTATAGGGGGCTCCATTTACAATGAGCTCTGCACACAATTGTGTATTGCCTTTGAGGTTGCAGACATAGCTAAAGAAGCTTTGTGGTTGTCCTTGGCCTGGGAGGTCAAACGTACCTCAAAGTTGGCTTTGGTAGACTTTATTTGTCCTTTTGAGTTTTGTTTAGTTTTGTGCTTTTATCCTGCTGGGTGCTGCACCTCCTAATTTTTGCCATGATTTTCTTCCTCCTGTTGTACATGTGATTGATTTTGTGATTCCACCAGGGTGGCTTGCTTTTTGAGTTAGCTCTGTACTTCTTCCTGGTGGGTACAGTTGCCTCTATGCAGCTATTAACATGCTTGTACAGGGTTTCTGTGAACAGTTCCGCATAGGCAGAAATGCTCTCAGGGTTTATAGGGGCTTGGAATTTTGGCAGCTTCTCACTTAATAGCAGGAGGTTAGCCTTAGAATAGTTCATGAATATTCCCAGTTGAGCTGGTTGTCCAGGTTTTATTTTTACTTCATAGAAGACCATTTTGTGGTCTGACCTTACCAGAGAAGGCATTACAGTAAGGTGCGTGCAGCACTCTCCCATATTAGTGAGGACCAGATCCAGTATAGTTGCACCCCTGGTTGGTGTATTGACTATCTGGTCCAGGGATTTTGTGTTTACAAACTTTAGGAATCTCTGTGAGTGTACGTTTGATGTCGTATAAGATTCCCAGTTAATAGCGGGATAATTAAAGTCACCCATGAATATGGTATTGGGTTGGATGGTTAGTGTTTCTAATAAGTTTAAATACATGGTATGGGTTTCCTGGGTCATAGAGGGGGACCTATAGCTTGCAAGGAAGTGGTATTGGATTTTACCTATGGTGATTTGGAGATGGAGCAGCTCAAGTGCATTGTCCTGTTTGACCAGCCTTGAAGTATATTTATTTTTGATGTAAATAGAAACACCTCCACCATTATTCCTTGCCTGTGAAGTAGCTGGTCTAAATGTGTGGAAGGCATTATAACCTTGCACTGTTGGTGTGCTCTCCATGGCTTTAAACCATGTCTCAGAGACCGCACAGACATCAGCATTCTCTAGGGTAAAGAGAGCTTCCAGGGAGTGGAGTTTTTTTGCTTAGGCTCCTAGCATTGAGCAGTAATACCTTTAGATTATCTTGGTTTTGATTTGCAATGTCTGAAGTACTTTCAGTTTGGCATTGCCTAAAAAAGGTACTATGGGGAAAGGCAATGTTTTAGCTAATATTCGAAAGCCTAGAGGGGACAGGTGCAGACCATCCCTGGCAAAGCAGTGTGGTTTGTTGACCATTTCCTTCCATGCTGACAAATATTGCACCCCCTTCGAATGACACCAGAAACTAAGCCAATTGTTAAAGTCAATCATTTTTGTTTGTGTCGTGGCATCATCCTTGGAGAAGGTAAAATGCTGCTGAATGCTAGGCTCATACCAGCCTGAGACACATATTCTGAGAGCTCTATGATGTTTCTCTTCATACAGTCTAGGGAGTTAGTCTCAGGTCATTTACTCCCACATGGACTATGACAGAGTCATACTGGTAATTGTGGTCCAATGACCTGAGTGCATGCATAATGTGGCGGATCCTAACCCATGATAAGCAACTGACAGTAATTTTCTCCTTACTCAGCCTGGTGAGAGGGACATCAATGTGTCTCATGATGGAGTCTCCAATGCCTAGAATGTTGGATTGTATGTTGACTTCCCTTATGGGTTTAGAGGCAGAGGCTCTATGAGATCTAGCTCTATGTGTTGATGTGAATGTTGTTTTGAAAGAGTGCATTTGAGGCTGCTGAGGGTATTTCCTATGTGTACTTTGTCTAGGAGGTCTTTGTAGTTTAGGAAGGTTACATGTAAGCATCTAGTATATGTGGATCTATATGTCTGCTTTGAATTGTGCATATTGGGTGCACCATGTGCACTACTGACAACTTTACTGATATTAGGAGTTATTTTATGTGACAGCTTTGCCTCCAATGACATTGTGTAAATACATTTCTCACATACCATATCAGTTTGTTTGAGAATTAGCTGGTTGTCAGTAAACATGAGGCAATTTCTACATTCCCTCAGGATGCCCGTATCCACCAAGCTGGTAATGGAGACAATAGGAAAGTTCATATCCATGGCAACAGACCCTTTTTTATTGATTAGACTGTTGGAGTGAGAATATCAATCACTGTCAGGAGTATCTGGTTTGCAACTATGTGGACAGTGCTTGTCACTGCAAACTAGTTGTCCTGTGTGCAACTAGATATTGGAGAAATTTCATGTGTGCTTTTACAGGAAAAATGTCACTCAAGGTGTCTGAGTCTGTGCAGAGCACTGCCAAACACTTGAAGGGAAACTAATACATAGACCCTAAAAATTTAAGGATGAAGTATTTAGGCAGATATTCTGAAGTTAGAAACAGATCAACCAGTACTTACAGAAAACATAGAATTAGCTTGTCAACAACAATGAAAAGAGGGGAGTTGCATGAATGGCTACTTGAAGAATGGCTACTGCCTGGCTACTGCTAGTGCTGGTCTCACCACAGCTTCACTCTGTTGGGATACAATACTGTTTTGCTTCTTCTGTCACCAGAAGTAAATTGTTAGCACCAATTCCAAGAAGTGAAGCAGGTCACGGCCTGTTTGGTGATCCACAGTCTTGTCCCAGATGATGCAAGGCTTGTAGCCTTTTTCTGGTAGACTTTTTATTTGTAGCCTTTTTCTGGTAGATGCCTTGAATATCAACCAGATGAATCAGGTACGTTAAGCACAGACACTCACTCTCCAAACAGAAACTGTCAGGAATCAGTGCACTCTGCTCCTACTCTCACCAGGATCAGAATATAAGCACAGATTCCAAGCTGTCACATATAAAGCAGTTATTAGGCAGTCTCCGGGAAATAATGTAACTGCACTCCTTCTCTCACCAGGAGAAAACAGAAGCATTAATCCCAAGATGGCTACTGAGAGGCAGAATGCGGGCTCTCCATTAACTGGTGGTCTTGCAAGAGATGCTTAAAGGTAAGATTAAAAATGGTTTATCCTAAACACTGCAGTGTACACTAAGCAGTTAGATATGAAAGTGGGTAACTTAAGTTTTAGCTGTCTAAAAAAGTTAAGTTTTAGTGGAGAGCCACTATTTTTAAAAGAGCAAGATAGATTGAAAGGGGGTGGACACTTTTGTATTCTGGTACTATGGAATATGATAGCATGGGATTTTGTTTGATTTGTTTGTTCTGCCCTTTGCAGTTGGACACCTTGTTAGGTGAAACCCAGGAATGTGAAACATTCTATATACCCCATGCATTAATTTACCTCCATTACCCCATTGCTTGAGATTCTGGTTGTCAGCAGAACCAAACACAAATTCAGAACTTAAAGGAGCATTCAACATCTTAATTTTTTAAATACTTATGTAACCAAGCATAACTTCTCAATACAAAAGAAGAAGCTGCAGTTCTAAAAATTGTATGGATGCCTTCCAAGATACTCCATGGTGCATGTTTTAAATCCTGAGTCACATTAGAAACAGTCTCATTCACACAACACTTCTGTTCAGCAGGCAAAGATGCAACAAAGCCATCTAAACTGTAACATTGCAAATTACACTTCCACATAAAGCTCTGATAATTTAAAATTCTAAAGACTAAATTATTACACTGAGCCAACCTTTTCCACGAGCTTCTAACCACTTGCCAATTTTGTCCAGAGGAGAAGGGCTGGAAGCCAAAGCCCGCAAGTTAGAGTTGGTAGCTGCAGAAAATGCTGCTGGGACAGCTGACAAAGGAGCAAAGAGAGCTGCAAGATCAGAGAACACCTTTTATTTCATCAGAGCCTTTTCAGGAACTGGTTCACTAGCCAAAGGGGTTTTACATACAGATGTTTATCGTGTTTCACTGTTGCAGTCACTACAATTGGGTTATCCTGCTGGCAGGCTACCCGCAGTCGGCCCGAGTTCCAAAATCTGGGTCCGGTGTCGGTTGCTGTCGCCTCCTCCCTGACGTCAGTGCGCCAGGGGTATAAAAGATGCAGCTGATGCTATTTTCTTCAGTCTTTCTTGCCCCACGGTGCCTGAAGCAAAAGCAGTTCGCAAGTGCCGGTCAGCCGACTCCTGAGATTTTCAAATTTGAATTTCAGATCCGAAGTCTTCAATAAAGCTAAGTACCCCATTGGGGAAACTTTTTTCTTGCTCCAGACCGATGTCAGAAAAAGTTAATAATCACCTCCTTCGTTCAATGAATTTAAAAATGTTATGAATATAATGTGTCATATGGAAATAAGCACAATTAGAATGAGAACAACTAGAAAAACATCATATTATATTGTATGGGATAATTTACAAAATTTGTTAAAAAAATTCTAATTTCAATAGCACGGTATTTTAGTTTAATTAATTGATCTGATTGTAGTGGATGTCTTTGTAAATACTTTAGTTGTTTTGTTGAATATTATAATAATACCTATTTTTAATTACTTGTATAAAATTGTTATGATATTTCTCTTATATGTTAAAACAATAAACCTGTTTTGAAAAAAAAAAAGAAAAAGTTAATAATTGTATTTCTTGTGGGAAGCAAACACCTCATAAGGATTTTCATTCTTACTGTATTTCTTGCCTAGGCCCTGACCACAACGTTGCTAGTTGTCGGTTTTGTGCTAGATTTAACCAATGCACTATTAAGCGTCGGTACGATTTTGCATTTCATTACTTTGGCAGAAGATTCAATTATATAATGCCATCAGAACAGCTGACTGCCAGAGTTTATAAAAAGTGCAAAGAAAAAGAAAAGGACAGGCATCCGAGGTCCAAAACCGATGACGAGGCTTCCATTAGGCCTGTCGCCGGTTCTCAGTGAGGCGCTTTCGCAGCCCCTGATGCCCGCTACCTCAGAGCCACAGGCCGCTTCCAACTCCCACGTGGAGCCGACTAGGCCGCTGGAAACTCAAGGTATTGGACACTCAGAAACTATTCCCTCAGATGGGTCTGGAGCCGCTGAGCAGGCATCGGCTTCTGAGGGTGTTTTCAGGCCTACACAGTTATATGTAAAGCCATCTTCAGCTTCAAAGGCAAAGACTAAAGCAGCTCTAAAGACAAAGAAACAAGTACAGCATTTTCCTGGACAGGCCTCCATGCCTAAAAAACAGATGCTTAAAATGGCCGAAGACCTAATTACTTTGATTAGGGGTTCCCATCTCCCTCTTGATAAGAGGCCTAGGCAAGAGATAGAAAATGAATCTTCAGATCAGGTTTCTATTTCTTCTGATTCCTCTTCTGAACATGAATATTCCCTTCCTCCCTATGAGGATTCTGATGCTGAAGAATCTATCCCTTCAGCCTCACCTCTTGAGGATTATTCTTTTGGGGAGACCCTGCATACTATGAGGGAGCATTTCCATTGGGAGAGCCGAGATTACTCAGAATCCAAGAAAAGGCTCAGAGACTTCCTTTTATTACCGCAGTACAGGCTCCTTGCTATTCCTCCTGTTTTAGACATTGTAGATGATGTATTTTCAGAGTCCGGTCTGTCTCCTGACTCTTTACCGCCAGCTCCTGTTAAGCCAGACAGATACTACAGGGTTCCTGATTCTCATAAATTTCTTTACAAAAACCCTGCTGCTGACCCAGAAACTATTTCTCAAGGTCCCAAGGGGGTCAAGGCTTCCACTGCAAAAAACCCTATCCCCTCTGATAGGGATTCAAGGGCCCTGGACAGATGGGGAAAAAAGATTTATACTTCTGCTACCTTGGCTGTAAGAGCTTTAAATTGTCAGTTTCATATGCTTAAATATCAGCAATATCTTGCGTCACAGCTTAAACAGAAAATGTTGACAAATTCAGAATGTGCAGAAAACAAAGAAGTGCAGGATTTATTGCATGCAGCTGAACAAGTGGGAGAGCATACTTTGCAATGTGGTTTTGATTCTCTAGAGGCCTCCTGCAGGGCCGCAGTTACAGGTTCTGTCATTAGGAGGCATGTTAAAGCAAAGCTATTAGATGCTCCATTACAACATGATACTTTGTTTGGTGTTAAAGCAGAAGAGGTGTTGAAGAAAATGGAGGACAAAGCTAAATCTATGCAAACAGTAAAGGATTTCTTACAGGTACAGCCTCCCAGATTTAGCAGGAACTGGCCTACAAAGAATTGGTCCTTTCCAGTGTCAGACAGGCCACAAAGAGGCAGATACAGATGCCCCAGAGGCAGATCACAGCCCCAAGGCTTATACAGGCCTAAACAATGGGGTGCTTCTACCTCCAAAAGTGGAGAGGAAAAATCACAGCCATACAGGAAACAGTCTCAATGACTTTCTCCTGCCAGCACCAAGCACTTATCTTCTGGCAGCTCCTTTGGGGGGAAAACTAGCACTTTTTTCACAGAATTGGCACATGATCACCCAGGGCAAATGGGTCTTAAATATCGTATCTCAAGGCTACAGGTTTCACTTTCACACTTTGCCAAGGCCAAATGGTATGCCAGACCTGCCACGCAATCAATGGGCAGAGGCACAAAAACATGTTTCATCCCACAAGGACATGACAGCCATTCAGCAAGTACCACAGCAAGAGCAGGGACAAGGATTTTACTCAAGGCTATTCTTGGTACCCAGAAAGGACAAAGCCTGGAGACCAATACTGGACCTGTCTATCCTAAACACATTCCTAGATATTCCAAAATTCAAAATGTTATCTCTGCAGCAGCTTCTGCCCATGCTGGGCAAGAAGGCTTGGCTTGTGACTTTAGACCTAAAAGAGGCATACCTGCATGTACCAATCAGACAATCATGCAGAAGATACCTCAGATTTATAGTTGGCTCAATGCACTACCAATTCTCTGCCCTGCATTTTGGCTTATCTACTGTGCCCAGGGTCTTTACAAAATGCCTGGCACCAGTAATTGCAGTTTGCAGACAAAGAGAAATACAAATATATCCTTACTTGGACGACTGCCTTATTCAAGCAGAGAACAAGGACATCCTACTACAGCATCTGGCATTTGTAAAAAGATTACTAACAGGTCTAGGGTACACAGTAAACGAAAAAAATCAAAGCTCATACCCTCTCAAGAGATAATATTCCTGGGTGCAAGCTTAAATACAACTGCCCAGATGGCTTATCTCATGCCAGACAAACACAGGCAACTGACTACTTATTTCAAAATGTTGGCAACAAAGACCCAGTTATCTGCAAGAAAAATTCTGCAGGCTTTGGGCTTCATGGCATCCTGCATACTGCTAATTCCATAGGCAAGACTGCATATGAGGAAACTTCAATGGTATCTGAAAAGTGTTTGGACTCAACATTGCCACAGCCTGGAAACAATAATTACCCTCATTCCCTGCCTGCAACAGGAGTTTTGATGGTGGGAAAAAGCCTGTCACCTCAACACGGGACAGCCATTCACCTTACCCACAGCCAGGCAGACATTGACAACAGATGCATCAGATTATGCATGGGGGGCCCATATGGCAGGAAGATGCATTAAGGGCACATGGTCCGCAAGTCAAATACATCTACATATCAATCAAAAAGAGATGCTAGCTGTTCAGAATGCCCTGACAGCCTTCAAGGATCAACTTTATCCAGGACAACTACTGATAAAGATGGACAATACTACAGTCATGTGGTACATAAACAAGCAGGGGGGCACGCATTCCTACCCCCTCTGCAGACTACCCATGAACTTGTGGGACACAGCACTGACTTACCAAGTACATCTGCAAACACAATTCCTGCCAGGAAGGATAAATACTCTGGCAGACGAACTATGCAGAAAACTAATGGATCCCCATGAGTGGAAATTGGATCCACAAGTCTTCAGCATGATAACAAGGAACTGGGGATGCCCGGACATAGACCTATTTGTCTCCCCTCACAACTGCCAACTACAGAGATTCTGCACAAGGACTTATCACAAGCAAGCATGGAAAGTGGATGCTCTATCTTTCAGCTGGAAAAACCTAACAGTATATGCCTTTCCTCCTCTGCCTCTCCTCCCCAAGGTACTCCTCAAGGTCAGACAAGAGAAGCCAAAAATGATACTGATTGCCCCAGACTGGCCCTGCCAGCACTGGTACCCAATCCTAAAGAGCTTGTCTCAATGCCCAGCTTGGACATTACCTCAAATTCCTCACTTATTGACCCAACAAGACAGTTGGATACCGCACAGCCAACTCTGGACCTTAAACCTGGCAGTATGGCGGATAATGTAGCCATTCAAGACACACCTCTCTCTAAAGCAGTGATGGATGTTATTTTGCAGGCCAGGAGGCCTAGCACCAGAAAATCTTATGCAGAAAAATGGAAAAGATTCTGTACTTGGAACCAGACACAAGGTATTGACATGACTGTTCCAAATGTTCCTCAAATTTTGCAATACTTAACTGAGATGCTGGATAAAGGCCTTTCCTTTTCATCAGTTAAAATTCATGACTCTGCCATTTCAGCTCATTACAATACAGAACCACCTATTTTTTCTCATCCATTGCTAAGGCAGTACCTCAGAGGGGCCAACAACATAAAACCTCCAAGGAGAGCACCAATATCTGCTTGGGACCTCAACTATGTCTTGGAAAAACTCACACTGCCACCGTTTGAGCCAGCTTCTGCAGCTGATATAAAATTCTTATCCTGGAAAACAACTCTGCTCCTAGCAATAACCTCCACTAGACAAGTCTCAGAGTTACAGGCACTCATGGCTGTGGAACCTTTTATCATTTTCCATCCTGACAGGGTTTCTCTAAGGACAAACCATACATTTATGCCTAAGGTAGTGTCCAGTGTGGCCCTTAACCAAACAATTCATTTGCCTACCTTTTACCCAAACCCACAGAATAAGGGTGAGAGACTTCTGCATTCTTTGGACATTCACAGGCAGCTATGCTTCTACTTGGACAGAACCAAAGCTTTCAGAAAGACTGAACAAATTCTAGTGGCATATGCTGCAGGATCACAAGGAAAGCCTATCTCAAAACAGACTATTTCAAAGTGGATAGGCCACTGCATTCATTTCTGCTATTCACAGCATGGCAAATCAGTGCCTAAGGGCATTAGGCCACATTCAACCAGAGCAGCAGCCACTTCAGCAGCCTTCCTCAGAGGAGTACCAACCAAAGACATCTTAGAGGCTGCAACTTGGATTTCAGTGCATACTTTTACAAAGCACTATCACTTACCTCTCTACTCTAAATCCCGGGCAGGCTTTGCCACTGCAGTTCTACAGGGCCTAATAGCCTCTCCTAATCCTATTTAGTCAGCCTCCCAACCTTAGCTTTGGGATTCAACCAAATTGTAATGACTGCAACAGTGAAACACGATGAACATAGTACAGTTGTGTACCTACCATAAATGTAGATGTTCGAGTGTATTTACTGTTGCAGTCCAGGTTACTCTCACACCATCCCCCTTTTCCTTGCTGAGACTTATCTGTACTTCCTTATTCTATACAACCTATGTGGTGTATTTGCTTGAAGATGAAGGAAAAGTTGTTTTTTGTGTATGCATGCTTATTGGCATAATTTTGCCTACCTTTTTAGGGGCACCTGACATCTGGGGCAAGAAAAACTGAAGAAAATGGCGTCGGCTGCATCTTTTATACCCCTGGTGCACTGACATCAGGGAGGAGGTGACAGCAACTGACGCCGGACCAAGACTTTGGAACTTGGGCCGACTGTGGGTAGCCTGCCAGCAGGATAACCCAATTGTAATGACTGCAACAATGAATACACTCAAACATCTACATTTATGGTAGGTACACAACTGTACTTTTTGTAGACATCTTCTAAGGCTAGTAACAGATGAGGAATGACCAAAACATTTGGAATCTCATCTTTAATGAGATCATAAAGCCTACCCATCCCTGGAAGAGCTCCAGATTGCTTCGGTCAAATATATCTCCAAACCTAATTAGCATCTGTGGAAAGTTAAACACTTATTAGCTTTCTGAACTTTTACCTTCTGAAGAATCAGATTGGATGGACTAGTTCACTACTGTTTATATAGAAGTCCTCATCATACTCTGCAGCCAAAGTCTGACCTCTAGAGAAGGTAGCCCCATAATTCTTCTGAATAGTAGCATAGTCTCTAAGATTAGCTGACTGTAAAACACCCTTAGGTAAGGAAATCACATGATTGTCTGCAGTGGATGAAGTGTCTGTTTCTTTGTACTGTAAACTACACTTGTTGTTGTCTTTCGGCTTTTCCCAGTTAGGGGTCGCCACAGCAGAACTCCGGTCCCCTAATGATTGGCAGTAGATTTTCACAAACGCCGAGGTGCTAGCTCGACGTTCAACCTTCAGCGAAGGCACGCCCATTTACACGTCTTTCAAACGCCCACCAAACCACGAGAAGGGCATGCAGACTCCACACAGAAGGCACTCCCCACATGCCAGCTGAGAATAGAATGGAAGAACATCTTGCTGTGAGGCAACAACGCTACCGCTGCACCACCCCGGCATGTAATAAACTACACTAGTAGACCAAATATCCGGGGACAGGGTATTATGTCTGGCATGGGTTTTTTTACCCTGGACCTTTCCTGCAACTAAAGGGTTTGGTTTGGGACTATATTATATGAATGAAAGTTCATAATATCAACGCTTTAAAGAGCAAAAATACCTGACCGCGAAGTGCTTCTTGTTGGATAGCAGTACAGTGAAGGTCAGAATATTTGCCCTTTCATCACTGTAGTGTGATCTCGGAGTTGGTATATATATTTAGCAGGGTGTGTGGGGGACACAGCCCCCCACAATAAGGAGTTTGAGGTCTGGAATTTTCGCTCATTCATATAATATAGACCCTTTGGTTCCAAAACACCTAAACCAGGTACAGGCACAGCCTCAGAGGATGAGGACTGCTGGCTTACACCAGAGGGTGATGGGGAAGAAGGTAAATGTTCTGCAGGCTGGCTTATGACAACAGCAGACTCACAAACTGTATGCTTAGTCATATTTTTGTTGATTTTATTTTTCTTTTTAGGTACACCCAGATTTGATGACTGGTCAGCCATATCAAGATCCATCATTTCAAGGGAAAAGACACAAGCAAGAATAATACACTAACACTATCAAGTGCTGATAAAGGGTAGCAATAATACAAACGATAAATTCTGTCAATACACAGGAACTGGATAAAATATATTAGAACCACTTTAAATGTGCTGAGCCTAGTTCTACAGCCTGCACAGAGCAGTAAACAGCAGCACACACTGTCACAATACCAAGTAAAATTCACCTGTCCAAATACTGCCAGAAAATTAAATATATGCCCTTAATTCAAATAGGAAATCTTTAAAATAGCATAAATAAACATTTACTTAGTGATTACCATGTCAAAAATGAAAAATCTCCACAGAGAATGTAAATACAGTAATGTTCAGTAAAACTGCGGTATAACGACAAAAAACAGCTACAGTAGTATTAAGCAAGTAGTAAACATAAAAATTTAAAAAAGTTGAAAAAATGCAACAGTTTCCTGTCACAACTGAAAATAAAGCAGATAAACAGGCAGAATTCTTGTGCGATACAGTCCCTAGTGTTCCACTAACACCACAGAACTTCAGTTTTCCAGTACAAGTCATAAAGCACTTTAGAAAAGCACCACAACTGCATAAAAGCAATATTGAAATACAAAAACACAGTAGTAGGTTAGAATTCCCAGAGTAATTCACAGCAGTAGAAAGCAACAAGTGCATTAAAAAAAAAAAAAAAAAAAAATCACACATTTTTGAATGAAACAGAAATAAATCAAATGTTGTTGTGTCTTTCGGCTTTTCCCGGTTAGGGGTCGCCACAGCGGAACTCCGGTCCGCTAATGATTGGTAGTTGATTTTTATGTGCCGAGTTACCAGCCCTGACACACAGCCTTTAACAAAGGTATGCCCATTCACGCATTTCTCCACACAGAAGACGCTCTAGCTGAGAATCGAACCGGACAGCGTCTTACTGTGAGGCGACAACGCTACCGCAGCACCACCAAATGTATATAATAATAAAGAGATGAAGTTCCCAAAGGGATCTTATCTGAGTCTGGAAGCTGTAATACACCAATGCAGGCAGCTGAGGAGATTCAACTGTGTGCCACAAAAAACCTGAACAACTGGCTTCCTGTGACAGGGTTAGACTTTCCCTGATGGGAGGGGCTTAACCAATCTCCTATCATAGGTAATTAGAGGAGGGAATTCTGAACTTTGGAAAGCTGCCATTGTGAGGTTATACAGTCAGAGAACCCATATGCCACTGAGGCAGTGTGAATAATAAATATCAGTGACAAATCTTAGTCACACATCCACCTCCACGGTGGCACAGGTGAAGTGGTGACATCTAGTCCACATGTATTGGCCACAATGAGTACACAGTGACAGTGCCATCTCTCACAGATCAGATATAATCTTTACTCTGTTCTTGACTTCCAGGTTCTCACAATGCCACAGAAGATGGTGAAAGAGGTCCCTGCTGGACTGAGTTGCTGTAGTTCATGCACAGATGATTTAGCAGCACATCTGTGGTGTGATCCTGAATGCCAGCATTTGTCAGGGATGACCTAGGACATATGACAACACTGAGCACATCTGTCAGTTTGTATAATGATGTGTACCTGCTTCAGATACAGTGTGTTTCTGCTAGTGCTGGACTTTCACTGGTGTTTGGAGCCATGGGAGAGCCTCTCCTTCCTTCACCAATGTTGGTGAGTGCACATGTTGAACAGCTTTGTGTTCCTGTGTGGATGAAGCTTCACTTTCATCAGTGCTGAGGATGGATGCTCACCCAGGATGGAGACAAACAGTGCATCTGTGACATCAGAGTATGACTCAGATATCTGTCTGTCATCATCATCATCATCATTAAGGCCACCATAGGTACAAACATCACACTGCAGTTGTACCACAATAGGTGCCACCACAGCACGTCCCTAACCTTTGACACTAACACCAGAACTATACCCCTGTGGCATGCATGCCAAGACTGGCCATGCATGAGGTAACATAGAAACCCACCTTACCTAATCTCTTGTCCTGATGTAATAGGACAAGTGATGTACCTAAAACAATATACAGTTCGGAGTCGATTATCCAAACTAATTGGGGCCTAGGGTAGTAAGGATAATCAAACATATAATTGAACAGGTTAAAAAACTTCAAAAATCTTGTTTTGTCTGCAAGCAGGAATACACTTTTCAACCATTCAGGGATTCCAATGGACAATAAAGAATATTTTTCACACACGAGCTGGCTACAAGCTCAAAAAACATGCTCAGGCGAATATGTGTAATATTTACATATTCAGACTTTATGATTTTTTCCTAACCGAAAACTTTGGAAGGGTGGTTCGTATAATTGATGTTTCGGATAATCGCTGTTCGGTTATTCAACTTTCTTCTGTATAGCCATCAGTTTATTTGGTCAACATATGCTGTCTGTTCAGTGAAACTGTACATAAATTTGTTTTAAAAGCTACTAACCTCCTGCATCATCCAGTCAGATACATTACAGTGAGTCAGCCTATCCTGATGTTAATGTCTACTTTTATAGGGATAAACTCAGAACTGTTCTGTCCCCCACCCCCATGGCCAACCTCTTTGTCTTGGTGCAAAAGTAGAGATCCCAATAATACTTATGACACTGCTGTCAAGTGTAACTGCATCCCCCATGTCATGGAACACTGCCTGCCATGCCTGATCACATAAAGGCGGTCACTATCTCCTCTCCCCATCAGGTGTAATCCATGTATCCTGATTGCTGTCAACAGGACATTAACTTGCAAAGGGCTGAACTTGTCCAGCCTCCACTATCCACTTCATCTTCCAGACATGCAGATAACTGTGAACACATGTCACAGCTATAGACTGTATACCATTCGGAATGGGTGAATGCCAGCTCCAGACAAAGGGGTCACCTAATTAGTAGACTATATTATAATCAAAGGGACAGTTGTAGGGAGGTTTATCATATGAATTCTGTAGGGACAGACATGGCAGTACATATATCAGGTGTACATGCCAATTGGTATGATTAAGTTAAGGCAGGAATCCCTGTTGGTGATGGCTGTGGACACCTTAGTACTCTCTTCTAATATGGTCCTACTGTAGTATGTTGAAGAGAACATGTTTTCTGGCTTATGACTGCTGTACCCAGCAGCACAGGCTAACAGAGAGCAGACTGGAAAGTCAATTTAAACTGGTGTCATGATAAGTATGGCACTCCATATGCATCATGAGACATGTGCAGGAGCACATATTTCTGATGTTATCCTTTTGTAATGTGAATTCCAGAGGAAAATGCACATCCTTAAGAAGTTGAACAAAACACAGCTCACCAAGTATTGTCAGAGTGCTGTGTGTCTTCCTTGGCTATGTAGAGATCTCAATAAGTCTGTATTTTTCCTAATAACATTGCCAAAATATGCAACATAGCTTTCCATATCTGTACATCTTTGCTTAAAAAATGCAATGCAGGGTTGTTAAAGCACACACTATAAAGGAATAAACTGAAAAACTGTTTTATGTTTATACCTATTTCTGCAGTATTCAGGTAACTCATGTCAGAAGGCATGGATGCCTATAATGCACTGTATTTTGCTGTGACATACCAATGGTATAAGACACAGCATTCTGTCTTTGTTCACCTCTAAGAGAGTGTGGCCATGAGCTTGTGTTGGTACCCTGTATGGGTATGTGCATTGCATTATTCATGGGTACACTGAAGAAACCACACACTGAAAGCATGATTTACTGGTTACCATCCTATTTCTCAGGAAAATAACACCATTTTTGAAGGAGTGTAGGGAGGATGGTAGATCCTAATAGTGACTGCCATCCCTATCACCATTTGTATACCATCTCTGTCCATCCCATATCTTCCCATCTTATTAAGCGGACTTCAACATAAGCATAACGGCTCCTATTATAAAGTATTAAAAAAGTGGATGCCTGGTGTGATGGCCCTCCACTGGACCAGTAATCAAGAAGCCTCAATCCTCACCATTGGCACCAGTGGATGACATTTACTGGGAGGATGACAATTACACACACAGTATTTCCAGATGCAGCTCTCTCCATCAAATGCAGTTCTCTCCATCAAATGCAGTTTCCCTTAAGAGCACACAGAGACCACAGTCAGTCCAGGTCTGGTTTCTCACTCTTTCTCCAGATCCCCAATAAGACTCCCCACTGGCACATAGTTTGACCAAGAGCAAGGCTGTTAGGAGTAACCCACACATGCAAGTACTCTCAAAACTTAAATATCTCTACACAGATCAGCCACAATGAAATGTTTAAATATATTTAATAATAAATACTAAAAGAACAAGACAATACTAAATATATATTCACAGTGACATCAGAGTTCAAAACTACAGGAAATATTTAAAACAAAATTGCAGGACAGTCTCAAATGAAGAAAGAAAACATCTAAACTAAGCTTTACTATATTCCTGAATGAATCTAAGAGAATTATTATTCTCTAGTAACTTACTATTAGAGCAAGGCAGATGTGGTGAATGGATCTTCTAGTTGTTGTCAGTTCCAATACAAAATCTAGAATGCTCTGTCTCACTAACAGACTTCTCAAATTAATATCTCAAATATTACTGCTCAGATAACTTGCAGAATTACATCATTTGTTGTCATCTGACTGCTAGTTCCCAGACCAAACAGCCATTGATGAAGCTGGCAGTATTTAGCATCTACCTGTAAAAATATACAGACAAGGGCTTCTCCTTTGCTCTCTGGCAGATGCTGGAAATCATAAAACAATTGCATTCCTTCATGCTTTCAAGACTAGTAATTACTTCACCCTAAAGAATACAGAAATTTTCCTAGTACAGACATAGTGTCTCTTTCTGTATTGAAAACTGAAAGATACCATCGTTTATGGCCTAGCCATAAAGTAATTTAATTTCAGTTATTTTTCTGAAGTTAACCTCCTATATTCCGATTTCCACTGTTAAAATATATACATTTGAACAGTTACAATAGTGCATGTACAGTTCTGTTCTCTTACAGTAGAGCACACTGTGGCAACATTGTAAACAGCACTTTGCAAACACCCTTTTCAATGTACGTGTCTGTACAAGCAGTTTGATATACGTGACATACAGTTCTAATACATTTGTAAAACAAGCATTCTGTATAAATCATTTCGATATTCACCAATATCATATAGTAATTTACAAAATTCCAGCTAGCTGGGCTGGCAGTATCTTCATTCATCACACCTAGTATGATCTGAATGAGAAGTTGTTCTTAACATGGGATTCACAAAGGCAGGAAAACAGTGAAGGCACTGATTTGATGACATATGGCAGAACCCTAATTATTCCCATATGTAAGTGCAGGTTAAGAAGGAATGGCCCAACTGGTTTTCTTTCTCTTTTATCCCATTGTAGGCATGGGAGTGTTACTTCTACTGGTAAGTATTTGTAAGTTCATATGAGGTCAGGTGGAGGTGGCGGTGATGCTACATCCGATATGACTACTATATTTCAAATCTGTTCCTTCCTGGCCTTATTCTGGGGTGGAGTCATGCTGCACAATTTCACAGTGATTGCTCATGTGCCTGGTGTGTTACCATGTGTACCTGTGCCATATATTGTTTACTTCTTAAACATATGTGCTGGGGACTCACATTTGCTGCTGCCTAACATGTAACTAAATGCAAAACAGTTATGGGATCATATCTGTTGTTTTAGCATTTTACCTTAGATGTATCATGGGTCTCTGATGTGCCCTTTCTCTTTCAGCATGAGCAGAGCTTGTTACAAATCATGTCATCTTTTGCAGGAGACAAGAAAGGTTTGCAACAAGCAATGGTTTGTTCCCCTCCTAACTGCTGGCATGTCTGTTAAGTATTTCATTCTAATATTAAAATAAATTTACTTAACAATTATGTTACCGTTTTGTCTCCACACTGGATAACTGGACAATGCATTTGCTTCACAGGCACCTCTTGCAAAGGTTGTGACTAAGGTGCATCAAGAAGAAGCAGGCACCAGAGGGCGTTTTGGCTCATCAGTAGAAAAAAGCCCCCTGGCATCTTTAGAGGTGGTCCAGCTACAACTCGGGCAGGTAGCAGAGGTTGCATTAGAGACAGCAATAGGTCAATATATATACCTTGGTTGTACAGTTTCCTAGATTGGCTTGCACATTTGCTCCTCTGGCCAGCTCCTACCACTAGAACACCAGAGCAAGGGATAGCTGTTACTACCAGCAACCCTGATCTATCATGTGAGGAAGGATTCCTGTAATATTTATCTGGGCTGGGACAGGAGATGATACTTCAACTAACCACCTTATACCCAGTCATGTGTGCTTTATTCCTGTTGTGTCATGCTCTACACCCTGTGTATGTTCTAACCGTCCTCATCACCATTCATTTATCCTCTCTTTGTCTCCGTCCATCCCACATCTCCCCATCCTATTATCTGCATTTCCATTTATTTATTATTTATTTATTTAACATTTGTTTACTAGGAAAGTCCAACTTGGAATGAGACAATTTTCAGTTGAGTCCTGGGGAGAAATGCTTCAGATGCATGTCTTTGTAACATGGGAGGAAACTTCTAGAGGAATCTTTTGTTGCCATATATAAGCTTATGTCTGGTTAAGAAAAATTTTCTAACATATATCTAGGTTGTATATATTTAGACATGACAATTTGTAAAAGTATAGCAAAAATATAATTTTGTGTCTGTGTGCTTTATAATGTAGTATATCATTAAAGGAAAGACTATGAATGTGCTGACTATTATCACTTGAAAGAATAATTCTTACATTGCTATTTGTATAGTTTTAATAGCTGTTATTGTTCACAAAATATTTGCATTTGCTTATCTAATTCTTTTTAAGTTTATTTCTCAAAATGCAAGATGTATGTAGGCTGCTAGAGGTGTCAGATTCCACACCACATAAGGGTTAATGAGTTCAAATGATATGGTGCAGAAATGCAAATCACAACAGAAAAAAAAATGGTAGGTACCTGTCTGGGGGTCATACCATGTAATAGCAGGGTATTTGTAAGTTATGTCCTATATGATTTAATAAAAAGTGACCAGTGAAACAAATGCTTTAATTAGATTCATAAGACTGATCATGTCAGATGCCCTTTATCCATTGTTCAAACACTGAAGCTGGTATATCAGGATAATAAGAAGAAATTAGCATGTCCAAGCCTGAAGCCATGTCTGGCAAAGGTTTAAGGACCATATCTATGCATGAACTCCAACGGCTGATGACTGGTTGCCCTCTCTAATACATTTGCAATAAATGACTATAAAGACATGTGGGAAGAGTTACATTTGTTGTGATTGCTTTGCCCTGAAGTAGCCACTAGGTGTTTATCACTGTATTGAAAGGTATCAAAATATAAAATGAGATTTATCAAGTAACACAGGGAAGGCTGTTATATTTGATTTTCAAATTTTAGATAGTTTGGGTAGAATTGACCTGAGCCAAGACTGCTACCATCTTTTAGAAAAATCAGCAGTTTCTTCATTACAGATTTCTTAGCAATAGGGATGTGAAAATAATGCTTTTGAGAGCTTTGGATGACATCTTCAAGATTTACAAGAGGAGTTAAATGTTACAGCCCCTACAGGCATGTCATTCCATGAGGACATGGGACGTCAAGAAATTTGCATGCCTACAGAATGTCAAAATTGAACCCCAAACCCTGGATTTATGAGGACAAGATCTTAACCACTTAGCTACAATCTGATATTTTGGTGTAGCCATTCATTTTTGTCAAAAGAACCATGTGCCACATGTGAATATGTGTAATATTTAGTGATAGGTTTCATTAACTATGGCACAGCAGATCAAAGGTTCAGTTATGAGGAGAGGACAGCACTTGTAGAAAAGGATGAAGCAATCCATGCACAGTTGTCAGAAGCACAGATATAGAAAGCAAGAAACTGGGAAAAGACTGAAGACAGCTAGAGTCACACCCTAGAATGGTGCCAGCTAGACAGATGACCAATAATATCTATAGGTTTACTGAAAGATTGTATACACATGCAGTACAGGACTGCTACACACATGTGCACACACACACACACACACACACACACACACACACACACACACACACACACACACACACACACACACACACACACACACACACACACACACACACACACACACACACACACACACACACACACATATCAAGCACAAATTTGTTTGATTAAACAGAAGCACATTCAGCTTTAGACCTGAAAGACCAGGAGGCTGTAGTTTTTTCCCCACACCAGGTGACTAGATTTTTGACTCTACAATGTAACATTAGGGCTTGCTGCACTTCTGATATGTCATCCTTTGGATGAGATGTTAAACCGAAGTCCCATCTACTTCAACTGGATGTGGCTCAGGTGGATGGAAAATATCCCATGGCACCTATTGAAAAGAATAGGGGTCCTTTATTTATGTATATACACAAATAACTCTTATTTACAAAATATTTACATATTTACAAATACTTACACGTATACAAATATATATATATATATATATATGTGTGTGTGTGTGTGTGTGTGTGTATACAAATCTGTTTATACAATTATACTACTGTATATAATTTCATCCCTATTAGACCCCACTCCTTTTTCCATAACCACCTTCTGGTTTTACTTAAAACTGTTGCTAAAATCCATTTATGATTAAATGTAATTTAATTTATTCTTTCATTTCGTATAACGCATGTAAAACAAAATTACTTTTTATCTATTCTTTTAACATATGCATTAGTTCTATTTTTATAATATCCATATTTAATCATATCCATGTTTATTTTATCCACTTCTTTTATATCTTAAAAATCTTTTTTTACATAGTTTTCCTCATAAATGTTTTACTCTTTTACATTTCAAAAACACATATTCCATAATTTCTTCTTCTTGACAATATAAACATATTGTATCACCTGTCTTCATATATGGTGAATTTCCTTTTACTGGCAATTTATCTTTTATCAGTCCCCACAAAAAATCTTGACATTCTACTTTCTGATTATACCACTTGCTTATTATTTTTCTACCTATATATATTGTTTTTCATGTGTTAGATTTTCCCATGGTTCTACATAATAATATTTTATCATTACATTCTTATATCATACTTTTCTATCTTTTTCTATATCATCAATTTTTATTTTCCACAAAAATGTATTCTTGTTAATACTGCATTTCTCATTTATACACTCTTTTTCTCAATTACTCTTTATTTCCATACCCCCAAATTTACTTATATTCATATATTTTTACTACTTATCTCATCTTTTTCATTTATTTACTTTATCATTTTGTACAAATTTAATAAAGAGGTATAGACTGCTAGGTTGACTAACCCTAAACCCTATTCTACTTTTTTACATACAAAAACTCCTTTTTTTACTGGGATTAATCTAGAACCTTATATAAATGAAAGAAATATCAACAATAAGTCCTTTTCAAATACTGTTGGCAACCTAAATACACTTGCTTCTTCTTCTTTCGGCTTTTCCCAGTTAGGGGTCACCACAGCGGATTACCTGTCCACTCATGATTGGCAGTGGAGTTTTATGGTGTCAAGTTGCCAGCCCGGTGCCCAAACTTCCACAGAAGACACACACACACATGCACTCATGCCTAGGGCCAATTTAGAGTGTCCAATCCACCTATAGCATGTCTATGGGATGTGGGAGGAAACTGGAATACCCGGAGGAAACCCATGTAACCACAGGGAGGACATGCAGACACTGCACAGAAGGCACCCCAGCCAAGGATTGAACCAGAGAACCTCTTCCTGTGAGGTGGCAATGCTAACCACTGCACCACTGCAGTTGCCCAACCTAAATACACTTGCTAAAAAGGCTATTTCCCGATCAGTACTGAATTTATCCAATAAGCTTTTTTGCTGAATGGTAATTTGTATGTTCTTCAGAAAAAAACAGGTTTGTTATAGTTCTTCTATTTTTTTCACATTGGGTTCTACTGACACCTTTATTCCACAATTGTATACCTAACACAGAAATGTCATTCATTGTAAAATATATACCCTTGATCTTTACTACAGCACCTAAACCTTTCCTTTCCTCTTTATTTAAAGCCACCTCTATCATCTCTAGACACTTATTTGTGCAAATTATTTCTTTTATCCAAATGTTGTTTCCTGTAATTATTATAATGTCATCTACATATATTAACAGAACTGGAATTCTTAACCCTTCAGGTATTATATACCCACCTCTTTCATTTTGTAATTTATTTCACATACTATTGCATTGATAACCAATGCAAAGAGTGTACAACTCATTGGACATCCCTGTCTTACACCACTCTTCATAGGTACCTCTTGGCTTAACCAGCCATTTACAAGTATTTTTACTTTTTGTCCTAACTTTCTCACTTGTATTATATTCTTTCATTATTCCCCATAACATTTCATGTCCAATTGTGTCAAATGCTGTATTAAGCTTTATCATGATTTTTGCTTCTTTTTTTCTGTTCATAATATTATCCACAATTTTCTATTATTAATAATTTGTAGCATATATAGTAAAAAGGGGGAATGTTTCCATTTTCCATAATATTTTCCATTTTAGTTTCAAATCTCTTTTGTATTATTTTCATAAAGATCTTATAATAATTATTATGAAATACTGTTAGTCTCTAGTTTTTTAATTGTCTTGTATCATCCTTTCTCCATATGAATTTAAGTATTCCATTGCATAATTCTTTACGTATAGAGCCTTCATTTAACCATTCATTCAAAATATCTAAAACTATTTCTTTTGCTAATCCCTTAAATTTTAATGATTTCATACTCTATTCCATCTGGTCCTGCAGCCAAATCTATATTTACTTGTACTACTACTTTATCTAGCTCATTTAAAGAAAGCATCTTTTCCAACTATTTATTTTCTTTTTCTTTTAACTCTTTTACTTTCCATTTTTTTAAGTACCTTCTTTTTTTCTTTTATTATTTCTTGTACCTATTGTACTGCACTAGTCATAATCTTTTCCTGAGTTTTTCTATTTTTCCTTTTACATTTTTTTATTTCTCTCATTAGACTACCATCTTCCTTTACAAATCTGCTTTGCTAATATAGAAATTCTTGTATTTTTTCTTGATTTCTTTCATATAATTCATTTTTTTTGTCAAAATACTTTCTATCATTATGTTCAAAGTCTTCCACTCCATTGTTACACTTTCTTTTATATAGCCTTTCTCTACTTTACTCACACCATATTGGCACTGTAAAAAAAAACATTTTTTACATATTTTTCCTTAAATATCATCCACCATTCAGACCAATTTTTATAAACTGTTCTCATAGTAATATGATCATTCCATAAATGTATTATTAATGTATTTCCTTCTTCTTTCCATGTTTTCTCATTTATCCCTTTTATTCATTAGCCTATTTTTATATATTGATTGTTTTCCTTTAGCTTTAGCTCTATTGCAAGATGATCAGAAAATCCTGCTTCAACGTCCTTCCCTTCTCCTATAACTAAACCTTCTGATACTACAAAATCAACTATTTCATTTCTATGCATACCCCTTTTGTAAGTCCATGAATTTTTGTCCCAAAGTTTTAATGTACCACATCCTATAACTTCTATCATTTGTCTTATATCATTTCCTTTCTTTTTATGCTTGCCTCTTACATCACAATTAAAGTCTCCTGTTTTTATAATATTCTTATTTATCATTACATAGTCTAAAATCTAATGAAATAAGCTTTGCCTTTCTTTACAGTTAGTATAAGCATGTAATGTTATAATTCTGTACACTTTTTCTTTCCATTTTAAATCTACAATGGTTAATCTTCCCAATTTTGCCAAAGTTATATCTAATATATTTACTGTATTTCTACATAATACAGCTATTCCAGAACTTCTCTTTCCCAAATTCTGGATTATCTTTCCACCCCATAATTTCTTGGTTTGTAACCTTTCATCGTCTTCTAATATAATTACATCTACATTACATGTATTACACCACTCCAAATTCCCTGTTCTTCTTATTATATTCTTAATACTAGTCTCATTTACAGAAAATACTCTAAAATTTTCTTTTTCCTTAAATTTATGGTTTTATAACTTTATAACTAATTACTAGGGTAGCTTTCTTAATAGACCATGCGAAGCTTATCTGATTTCCTTCCCCAAGGTGAGAATCAAACACTGTACTTTGTATTTGAGTCAACCACCTTAACCATTATACCAAACCTCAGTCATTAGCTTACATATGTTTTCATCCATTTCCTTTCTTTTTTCTTTTGCATCCCTTTAAATTTTCTTTTTATGCCTTTTACCCTTTTACCAATAGAGTTTTTTCCCCTTTTGCTACCTCCCAATTCATGTTTTCATCATCACTTATTTCAGAACCTTCTTCTATGTCCTATTTATTATTTTTCTTCTCATCTATTATTTCTTCTATTTCTACTACTTCTAAAATGTATTATCTTTGTTCATTTTCTTCTCTTTTTTTCCTTACTCATATTTTCATTTTTGCAATCCATCCATAAATGTGCAATTTTGCTTCATTTATGACATTTCAGTTTACATTTTTTGCATCATGTCCCATTTCCTCAAAAATATAACATTTTCTTTTGTCACAGTTATGTATCAAATGCCAATGTTTTCCACAAATACAAAACAAAAAAAATCATGTTTTGGGTTGTCCCAACTATTTTAGAACACCCCTGTTCCCTTCCACATTTATCATGCTTGGTATAAATATAATTTTTCTGTTTCTGTTTTTAACACAATATTGCAGTCCCAACCACAAGTCCATCTGTTTTGTCATAAACTTTTGCAATGTCTAGTACTTCTTTACATAAAGCTTTCAAATGTCCTTCAAAGTCTCTCTTTCTACCTCTGTTTGAAATTGTACATGAATTTTCTTTTTTGCTTCCCTGTTAAATGCTTTTATCCCATAAAGATTCCGTGGCTTACAGTCTTTGTTTTTTTTTTCATATTCTCCATGAAAAATTTCCATTGAAAAATAAGTTTCAAACATAATGTCACAAAATGTCTCTTTGTTAAGAAGAATAACTGTGTTTATCTCATGTGCTTTTACACCCAAATGAGCTATTAAATTGTTCCACACTTCATATCTGCCAATTTCTTTGTCTTCTTTACTTTGAATCCTTACAATTTATTTCTGTTTTTCATTTTCTTCTGCCTTCTTTTCTGCCACTCCACTTTTGCCTTCTTTTACCTTCTCTAAATATGTTTTATTTTCCATCTTACCCTTATTCATCAGGATTGTCTCTGCATCCTCCTTTTGTATTTATTTATTTATTTATTTCCAGTTTGATAACTGGGGATGTCCACTGGGCCCAAAAGCTGTTTTCAGTGGAGGCCCGAGGAGAAAAGCTCCGATTTACAAACACATTGCACACTTAAAGCTCCATGTTACAATGACATTGCACACTTAAACAATTTAAAAACAAGAAAATTAGAAAAAAATTTATACAGATTGTATTTGTAGCACAGAAAAAAAATACACAGTTTCATTTTATGTTAGATGTGAAAGAAACATTTTATGGAAATGGTGAAAGATACAGTTGCAAGAAGAGGCATATAGGCAATGGGGAAGTGAAGATATAAAAGTATTTACATAGAGTTTATACAGGGGGAGGAAGATAAAGAAGTAGAGGGTGGGGGCTGAAGAAAAGAGTTGGAAGAAAGAGGGGCAGGAGGGAAAGGATTGAAAAGGGAAGTGAAAGGATCTAGGTAGGCAGTATACAATTACATTTCCAGTTTTTGGAGAGGTGAAAATGGAGTAGAGATTTGAATTTTTCTGGGCTTGTAGTGAGTCTTAGCAGGGGAGGATTTTCTCCATAATGTTCCCCAGGAAACATTTCCTTCATTTTCTGGCTCACTCTGCACCACCATTACTTTAAGTAAATCATCTCACAACCCTCCCAACAGGAGGGCTGTAATTATGCAGCCATCATTTGCTGACTCATCTCAATCAAACAGATTTCTTTGAAATATTTCCTCAGAATCCTACACACATTCTCTGATCTCAATATTTGCTTCCCCTTCATTTCTTTCACCACTCCATCATCTCCCTCTTTCTCCATCTGCCTCCCCATTTTTTCCAAGCAGCCTCTGTACCTGGAATGGAAACAGGAAGTGATCATCTAAAATCAGTCACACTGGCAACAATGACAAGTAGGGGAAGTTCCCTCATACCCTGTCATAATTTTCCCTAGTAATCGAAATAGCACCTCTGGTCTTCCCTGAAAACTGGCTACTAACCTAGTGGGACTAACACAGTCAACAAATAAAATAAAGTTGCTTCCATTGATAAGTAGGTGCTGTTTTTCCACACAAAATTACATGCAAGTAAGAAATGAACATTAGATATTCTTGCTCAAAATATAAGCTGTACTATGGACTATTCTTTTAAGAAAATAGAAATTAAAAATACAAGTAAACAGAATGGAGGAATTTTTTTTACCTAAACAACTCAGCAGTGCAGTATTAGTACATAGATGCCTGGAAGACATCAGTGATTCAGTAAATATACAACCAAATAGAAATGAGCCATTTGCTCACAGTTGATAGCATTTTATCAGTATGGAAAGAATCAAGCAAGAGAGATGAAACTAAGCAAAGCAGATTCCATTTAAGTATAGCACTGTGGAGAAAATGGTCATCAGTCAGCAGGGAGGCCTTTAAAGATATTTGTTGGCTAAGAGTGGAGTGAAGTGGTTAGGAAATTGCCAGAAGTTAAATGCACATGCTGTTTAGTATTTAGCAAGAAAAGTATAATGCGCTCTACTGCCAGGATGCACAATGCAGACTCATCTGACTGAACAATAGTGCATACTGAGACATAGTCATCTGAACCGAGGCTATCAGTGTAACTAGGAACACATGAATACCTGCACAGTGAATGCTAGCCCTTGAGTTAATTTGTCACTAAATGCTGTGAGTAGCTGAGCTGAATGCCTTTTTTCAGGGGATTGCTTGAGTCAATAATGAATATTATATCATAATTTGAATAGTGTAATAAAGTGGAGATATATTATAAATAAAACAGTCCCCTGTACACTGACCATTGTAGAGTAGGTTATATGCAGGATAGCTGTACAGGAAGTACTTCGCAAATAGTTTATGAAACATAGATATGGTACTACTGCACAAAGACTGATGGACAGAAAGATGCTCACAGACACCTGCTCACTCAAACATGCTCACACAAACATTCGCGCAAACATGCTCACATACACACTTGTGCAGACATGCCCAAACACATAGTCATGCAGACATGCTCACACACACACTCAAGCAGGCACACACACATTCATGCAATATGCTCACGCACACACACACATCTGCAGACACACACACACTCATGCAGACACACAAAAATACACTGGAGGCAGAAATATATAAAAACAAGTGTTTATTTAATAGAGAAAATAATAAACAAGCCCAATTAAGACATACCAAAAAAACTCCCTTCCATGTAGGGTCAGAGTATGTGACACTGAAGGTTACTTCTTTTCACTTCCCCTGTCCAGCCCATGACTAGGGTAGTCCCATACCAGGACACTTATGGAAAAATGGTGCAGCCAGGCAGCTGATAGCGAGATGGGGAACACAGAAAATGGTGGCAGAGTTACTTTCAAAGGTATTTGCACTGAAATAGTACCTTATATGCAAGGTTTACTGTCCTTAGAGATAACTTCACCAGTATTACTTAACACAGGCTTAGTGTCTCTCACAGCTTTTCCAGGAAACAGGCTGTTTATTACAGGTTACTACTGGAGGCCCCAGTTTAACCTTCACGCCAGCTGTACAAAAACACTTGATCTTCCTTCAGGTCACAACTGCAACAGGCCCTGACAAGGACAACCAGCTTGAGGAACCAAAAATCCTTCAGGAGAGCCTCTGATCTATAATGTGTTGATTCTCTCTGCTAAACATTAATCTGTTCTTTCCAGATTGCGGTCTTTTATATATCACAAACAGTCAATTAATATCTCAATGTTCTATTCAATACAACCAACTAAGGTCTGCTGTTTCCAGATTACAACCTTTAATACTCCTTAAATAGACAATTACTGTATTATTATTCTATCAAATTCTATCAAGCCAACTCAAAGAGACTCTGGCTGACAAAGCTTGCAGACGATTGCAAGTTGGGAGCTACTAATAACTCCCCAAGTGATGTTGACATCCTACAGAAAGACCTTACTGCGATCAATGACTGGTGTCAGAACCATGGCCTTAAGCTCAATGCCAAAAAAGGAGTCATCATCCTCTTTGGGAAAAACCCGGTTCCCATGAATTACCACATCGGTGGTAGTCTACTGAACACAGAAGGCGTTATAAGAGATCTTGGAACACAGATTGTCAGCAACTTCTCTTTTGACCACCACATTTCCACTGTGGTCAGAAAGTCCTTCTATATGGCACATCTCATTACTAAGGGTTTTGCATCCAGGAAGAGGTCATTGTCTCCCTCTACTCTTCCTTCATTAGGCCAATCATTGAGTACAATGCCTCATTTGGCATGTACCTCACTAAACACCTGCAACAACTGGAGAGGCCACAAAAGTACCTCACAAAGAGGATTCTAGGCCTTAAACATTTGTCCTGTATGGACAGTCTCAAAAAACTCTAACTATTCTCTGTCTCATATCACCTACTTAGAGGCGATCTCTGACTTACAAACCCATGTTTGACCCAGCTCTGTTAGAAGTGCTACATCTAAAGAAATCCCAATCCCTCCGCACCACATGCTCCAGAGACCTCAACCTCATTATCACAATCAACAGAACATGCTGGAGGGACAGGTTCATAACCCAGAGGCTGCCCATGCTATGGAATAGACTTCCCATACAGGTCAAGCAAAGCACCTCACTGGCCCTCTTCAAGAGAAATCTCGATGAGTGGATGGGAAATAGAAAATTCACTGTGGGGACCACTCCAGTGGCTCTACTTGACAGAGGCACTGGGAACTAAGGTCGGGTGGCACGATGCCAGGGTAATCCTATGGGCTAGGCTTGTAAAGGCTCCAGGGCCATTAGTCTAGTACACACCTATGAACCCATGAACCTATATAACTAAATGCCTTACTAATGGCCAAGCCCCATTTAAGTGGCATACTCCCCATTTTCTGCACACAAGATTTCACGACTATTTCTCTTCCAGCACAGAATCATACTGAGTGCTTGTAAGACCTAGACAGCTCATCAGCATTCTTGTTATCTCGTCTGAGTGTTTGGGTAACAGTGTATGAGAAGGGGCGGAGTTATAAAGTCCATCATCATCAAACCCCTTTCTCCCATTTTCTATATGTGGTCAGGGTATTGCATCAACTATCACCACCTTTCTCTATTCATTGCCAGTCTTCTTCCTTCTTCCATGATCATGCCTGAGTGTCACACGTCTTCTCTCATGTAATCTTTCCATCTCTTCGCTGAGTACCTTTATTTCCTCTTGCCTTCTTTCTGTCTCACCCAAATCTTCTTCACCAGATTGTTCTCTGCTATTCTGCACATGCCCAAGCCATCAGAATCTCTTGTCTTTGATCTCTGCAATTGGAGTACTTTGGTTTCTGCTCTGATGCCCTCATTTCTTCATCTGTACCATAGTATACATCATACCACCCATCTTAGGCACTTCATCTCCATTACTACTAGCATCCCCAACTGCTCTAATTTCACTGCCCAAATTTCTGTACCATACAGTAATACTGGTCACACCTCTGTTTTGCACACCTTACTTTTCAGCTTCTTTGGCATTCTTCTGTCATATGCTACCCTTGATACTCTGTACAGTTTGGCTGCAGCCCCTCTGATTCTAGTTTTGACCTCCTTATGACTACTTCCATTCTCCACCACCCCTCCCAGATACTGGAATTTGTTCACATGTTTTCCTATTTTCCCCTCTATCTCAATCTTAAGCTTCCTCTGCTTTCATCCATTTGCTGCCAGAACAACTGTTATCTACGTTCATCCCATGTTCCCTTCAGTTGTGCATTCCATTTCCCTATCATTTGCTGAAGATCTTGTTCCAAGTCTGCTTGTAATACTGCATCATCTGCATACTGCAGATTTGATAATCTGTCTTCTCTGGCCTGTTTGCTAATGTAGTCTATCACCAGGATAAACAGCAGAGGACTCGGATATCAACCCTGGTGCACACCTACTCCCAATGGAAACTCCTCTGTAATTTCGAATATGTTTCGTACATGTGTCGCTGGGTCCTTGTATATAGCCTGCACTAATTCTATCAGTGTTTCAGGGACTTTGAACCTTCACAGGCCTGCCAAATCAGCTTTACTGGGACCTTGTCATGTGCTTTTTCCAAGTCTAGGAATGCCCAGTTGGAATTCTTTCCTCATCATTTGCATCTTCTCAACTGTCTGTCTCACTGCAAACACTGGGTCAGTTGTGCTGCATCCTGATCTGAATTTGAACTGCTCATCTCATAGCTTGCTTTACCTACTCTGTGTATTAGTTTACCAAACTCCCTTGCCAATACTTTCCATCAGTGTGACAGTAGTTTGATATGTCTATACTGTTCACAATTGTGAATGTCCCCTTTGCTCTTCTAGACTGGTACTAGAATGGTTATTCTCCAGTTATCTGGGATAAGCCTCTCTCTCCATACTGCTATGAATACCCTCTGGAGCTACCATGACCTTGTTTGAGACACCTTCTTTCTCTGACTTAATTTTCCTTACTTCGGTTCTTACATCTTCTGAGGTGGGCTCGTCTTCCTGTTTTGTTGTAGGCCGTGTCTTGGGCAGTACAGCTTCTGTTGGATTCTCTTCATTCAGATGCTGCTGGATGTACTCCTTCCATCTACCTTTGATGTCCTGTGGGCTGGTGAGCAGGTTGCTGCTGGCATCCTTTTTGAAAGGTGCCTGATTACTATCTTCTTTATCTTTCTGTCTTTGCCTTGCAACCTGATAGAATTTCTTTCTGTCATCTAGCAAGTTACTTTCTACAAGCTGGCAGAGTGCCTCTCATGCCTTGTTTTTTGCTATTGTGACTGTTCTCTTGGCCTCTTTGTCAGACAGCCAATATTCCTTCTTAGCCTTTTTCATCTTTTCTATCTCCCACTTTTTTCTGCATTCCTTCTTTCTTTTGATAACTTCCTGGACTTTGCATTCCACCACCAGCTTTCCTTATGTACCCTATTTCCATGCCTGTTTCTGCCATATATGTGTTCTATAGTTGCCACACATATGCTGTTTTGAGAACCTGACATTCTTCTTCACCTCTTCTTATTTCCTTTTCTAAGTTGCTAGAGAAGTGAGACATTCCCTGAACTATTGTGCTTTTGCTCCATTCAACTTCCAGGTCTTCAGATTAGTGTCTGTCAACCATAAAGCCTTCTCTGACCCCTGCCTGCAGCTTATTGTGGTTACCAGTGGTTTATGCTGTTGGCCTGCTGTTTCACCGGAGATGACTTTGCAATCTCTGACTCTACCCCACTGCCCTTTCCTTACTAGAAGAATGTCTGCCTAAGTTTGTATGTGATCTTGTGACTATGTCTTGTTGAGCCATGTGTTGGCCACCATCAAGCCATTTGCCAGAGTGAAATCTAGAGTAACCTGACATTTTTATTCCTATTCTCCTACCCATGTAGACCTAGGGAATCTTCATATCCTGTTCTCTCTGTCCTTATATGAGCAATCAGTCCCCTCATTATTACTAATTCAAGTTGTCCTGCCTTATCTAGTAGGTCCTGCAACTGCTGTCTAAATGTACTCTACCTCTTGCTATCACAGCCCTGCTGTGTAGCATAAGCTGAGATTATGAACACTGCCCTATCTTTATACTAGAGTCTAATTTCCATGAGTCTGTCACTACTTCTGATGACATCCCTCACTGTCTGCTGAAGCCTCTCCCTCACCATAGTCCCCAGAACATTTCCAGTCTATCATCCCCTTGAGTAGAAGACTCTGGATCCTAAGTCAAATAGCTTTACTACACTTCTGTATCATCCTGTGTCCTGGATGCGTAGAATGTCCAGCCTCCTCCTTAACATAATATCATCCACTTCCAGGCTGCATCCTGTCAGTGAATCAATGTTGATTGTAGCAATCCTTTCTTCATGTTTGCCAAGTTGATTTGTTTTCCTTCCAGCTTTCGCTCAACAGGTCTATCCCAAGTAACCAGTGCTGGGCAACTGGACACCAAACAGCCAGCAGTTTATTGGCCTAGTGCTTCTGGGTCTTATGCCAGGCACACACTGGCCAATGGGGCAATTAGACCCCACTCACATTTAGCATGGGTCCCTGTCATAGGTCGGAGTAGGCTGGGTCCTCAATCCACTTATTATATTAGAGTAGGCTGGGTCCTCAGTACACTTATTATTGACAAATAACTATGTCTATTTTTGGCAACATTAATCAACAGGTTCAGATCACCTACAGCCAATGTTTACACCATTAAGTGGCTAGCCCTGACATGGCACTCAGTCTGTGATCCATTTCTTCTGTCTAGAGGATACTGTGCATCACAGTTGATGCTTAAAGTGGTTGGTCTATAAAACTCTTCCCCTAACAGGTTCCACCTAGAGTTTGTGCTGCTGCACCCACCTCCATTTGATTTTTGTTTGGGTAAGTTTTGAGGAGGAAACATCAAACATTTCAACTCCACATAAAAATTTGGCCTGTGGTCAGGATTTGAGCCTGTACCTTGTGCATGGGGGGCAAAGACCTTAAACATTATGCCGGCTGTGCCCAGCAGCTTAACTTTGTATCACCATCCTGTTGTTTACTTGACCATTCTAATGCAGCATGCCCTGTCATTAGGTTACAGCGGCTGTCTAAAAGATAGTACACTATTGAAGATAAGCCACTTCACAGCCAGTCATTCCCTCATGATGATTGAGTTTTTTTTTTTCTCAGCATTACTTATATTTCAGCTAATATAGCATGCAGGATGCTTCTCACTGTGTATATTTTGGGATAATACAGCTCTCAAACTTACTTCTGATGGAGCCATATAAAAATGTAATTCCATAGTTAAATCAGGAGTCATTAACTTTGGTTAAGAACATGCTATTCTCTCCAGTTCATTAAATGTGGTGTTTATTAGACTATTGTACTGTCATAGAAACTTTATATTTTGTGAGATCTGTCAAAGGATAGGCAATAGTCACACAGTTAAGTACAAATTTTATGCAGTACCAGCTAGTCCAAGAAAATCCTTAATCTGACTATATTTCAGTCTGACCAGATGTACTAGGCCAGAAGCATCAAACAATGCTGTAAGGCTAGTTCCCAGGCCAACACTACCAACCAGTTTGTTAAGGTACCACATGACTTTGGTGTCATCTGCAATTAATAAAAGGGGACCAGGAGATCATAACTGGTGAAAAACATTTTAAGATCTGAATCACTGCTAACATTTCTTTAACATTTATGTGCTTTGTGGTGACCAAAGGAACCCATTCTCTTTGCACTGGAACTCCCCTGTACTGCTACTCTTGCAAGAGATGATGAGTCCATCCAGACATATTGAACTGGGGTATGGAGGGAGTAGGGTAGTCTAGATTGAAAGACATCTGATTCCCCCACCAATGTAACTCTCATGTCACAAAATCCAGCACCAGAACCCAGAAATCTAAGGGATGCATATGCTAGATTGCTAGACTGAGACACTTGTTTTTATTTTTTTTCTTCTGAGATTCTAAACACTTGCCAAACTTATCCAGTGGTATAGGGTTAGAAGAGGCCAAGTATCTCTTGTTAGAGTTAGTAGGTGGAGAAACCACAGATCGGTCAGCTGACAAAGGAACAAAGAGAGGTGTAAGGTACACTTTATATTTCCCCATAGCCTTTTTAGGAACTGGTTTATAGACATCTTTGAAGGTTGATAACAGAGGAGGCACACCAAAACATGTGGAATCTCATCCTGAATGGGATCATAAACTCTGCCAGTCTTTGGTGTAGCTCCAGATTGCTTGCTGTCAAATACATCTCTAAACCTAGTTAGCATCTATACAAAGGTGAACACTTGCTTGAGTTTTTGAACCTGTTCACCTTCTGAAGAATCAGATTGAAAGGACTTAGAGTCTTCACAACTGTCTGCATCAGAGTCCACATTAAAATCTGTGGCCATAGACTGGCCTATACAGAAGGTAGCCCCATGGTTGTTCTGAATAGGAGCACATCCTCCAAAATTAGCCGACTGTAAAGGACTCTTAGTAAAGGAAAACTATAACTGGTACTTAACCTGACTGTCTGCAGTGTGATGAAGTTACTGTTTGTTCTTTTTATGAACTGCACTGGAGGACAAATATCTGGGAACAGAGTATTATGCCTGGCAAGGGGTCTCTTAATCTGGACCTCTCCAGCATGTAAAAGGTTTGGTTTTCCAGTAACTGGTCCAAGCACTGGAACATCCCCAGACCAGACCATGCATCTGACCCCTGTACCATAGAAAGCTGTGGGCACATACCAGAGTGTGACTGGAAAAGAGTTAAGTGGTCTGGGGGCTGGCTTAAGCTAACAACAGATTCACAAACCATAGGCTGAAGCATGTTCTTGCCGAGTTTTTTTCTTTTTAAGCCATATCATGATCCATCAAGTCAATTGAAAAACATCAGCCAGAATAATACACTGACACTATTAAGGGCTACTTTTTTGTTGTGTCTTTCGGCTTTTCCTGGTTAGGGGTCGCCACAGTGGAACTCCGGTCCGCTAATGATTGGCAGTAGATTTTTAAGTGCCGAGTTGCCAGCCCTGATGCACAACCTTCAATGAAGGTACGCCTATTCACGCATGTCTCCAGACAGAAGACGATCTAGCTGAGAATTGAATGGGACAACATCTTACTGTGATGCGACAGCGCTACTACAGCACCACCACCGCAGTATTAAGGGCTACTAAGAGCAACAAAAATAAAAATTATAAACTATGTTACATCACAGCAAATAGGGCTAAACTACATAAAGTATAGCAGAAATAATTTAAATTGTGTTGTCATGTTCTATAATCTGCTCATAACCAAGGAAATGTCAAAACATGAAAAGTGCAAAAAAATTCACAGCAAGCAGTGAAAAAAGCAAGTACCAACTGGCAGCGTCAAACAAAAACCACCACACAAGAGTTTGAATGATTTTAGCCTTAGAAGTCACCTCGGGCATGGTACGGCTTTGGGAAATTATGTGGCTTAGTCCATTGTTACAAATATGTAGTTATTCACATTGTAGCCTGACAATGTTCATAACAATGTGCTCAAATGGCACTTTTATAAAAGACATTAGAATCAATGGATTCTTAAATGCAGGACTGGATGCAGTTTTCTGGCATTCAGGCAAGGAAACACAGAAACGTTCTATTATTTTATTATACCTGGCCAATAAAATCTGGCTAACACACTTGCCTTAGTTTTATCCATCCTTGGCTGACCTGCTAGTGCCCTATAAAGGTTTAGCACTAACAAGTGATGTAAAATTTCATCCCTATCATTATGTACTCTATGCAAGAGTATGGGATCATAGGACGTTACTAGGCTGTAGGCCCTGTGGCCCTTACAAGCCTAGCAAAGAATTCAGCCCATGTTCCAACAAGTCAGCACCCTATGCCACTGTTCAGCAGAGACATAGGTGGAATCCCAGGGGTATATTTTCTGTTCCCCATCCAGTTGTCCAGGTTGCATTGGGTTGGACAATCAGATCATTTTTTAAATCAAAATAGAGATAAAAAGTAACAGGAATACCTTGTCAACTATATTCTCATGTAACCTTAGTTAGATTCTGTCATGCTCTACTTAAAGTTTTATCTTTGCATTGTGCTTTTTTAAAGTTTATATGGCTTACTTGTAAGTCTTCCAATTCAGGGTTACATTCTTTACGAGCTGGTCTTGAGGTGGAAGATTTAATTTCCTCTCCCAAAATGCTGGTACTGGAACTTCTTATATGTCTTCCCCGACTAAGGTTGTTCTGGAAAAAAATCTCCTGTTGCCTTAAATTTTTATCTGTCTGTACAAGCCTATTAACAATTCACCTTTTCTTTAATGTTATGTTCCTCTTTGATAGAAATAATGTTAAGAACCCTGCATTTTCTTATCTATTGTACTTTTAGTACTCACTACCATTTTGTTGCTCAGATGGTCCTCACTTAGTCTTTCTTCCCCTTTTATTTATGTACTTGGTTTCTCTACTAACATTTTTGTAAATCTCTGTGTAGATTTCTGTTTTTTGATGATATCTACTGCATGATTTTTAATTCATCATCATCTCCCATGCTGACATATTTTATTGCATTGTTTGCTTTGTTCCATTGTTGGGGTAGGTTTCTGGTAAAAAAACAGAATCCTTTTCACCATATAACCATAATGAAATTATTGTCCTATTTTTTGGCTGCTATGGGAATTCCCTTCTCCTGCATTTGATTCTGATCACTATAAGGTCATTGTCACATTGTATTGGGTAGAACAATCAGGCTTGCTTTATCTCCTTCAGATTAATTAAATCAACTTGCCATGCAATGTCTAGAGATGCTCATTTTTCTCACATTATCTACATTGCTTTGAACTAGGGAAATATTTTTATATTATAAGATTGTAAGGTAGAGTCCAACTAGAAAGAATGGGCTATCAAAAGTCTCCTTTATCTTGAAAACTAGCTCTCTTACATATCATCCCTGCAGGCCTGACTAAACTACAAACACAAATATTAATAACACTAGTTTCTTTACTTAAATACTACATTACATTACATTAGAAGGATAGAGCATCACTCACATGGAAGGTTGCAAACAATTAGCTGCCAAACACCTACTAACTCACAAATATTTAACCTACACTGAGAAATCCCGTACTTACTTTACAGAATTTTGGAAATCCCTTTTTGAACATATTCTAACTTGAAGTTGGTATATATAATCAATGATGGAATTTTGGCATATGTGTAAATAGTTCTTACCGTTTTGCGCTTATGTTTTATTATTCAGCAATGTATTGTCTGGTCATATTACCACCTGTCTATTAATATTGTTACATTCTACTGTATCTGTTTTCACAAAAAAAAAGATTTTATACAACATTGTAAGGCAAATCAGGAACCACAGCTACAGGAAGAAGTTTTCCAAGAACTTTCTGAAGAGTGGATATTACTTTTAATTATTATGAATATGTATCACCTAATCCTACGCTTATATAAACTGTTACTTTTGGCAGTGGTAATATTGCTCCAAGAATCTAACACAGTTTAAGCTTCTCTCCCTTGCAAAACATAGTACACTTTATTAAACTGGTTGTAATACAATGATAGAATGCTATCGCATTAATCTTAGTTTCAGTTTTATCATATTACATAAAAACAATTTCACAGATATCAACTTTTACATCTCCAATATCAGTATTCTTCACAGTATTAGTACAACTGAATCTGGCTATGTGACCCCTCCTACTACATGTGAAACAAGAAAACGCATTCCTGGATAATTTTTCTTTCACAGAAAATTGGACATTTTGTACTGAAGCTTCGAGTTAGATAACAGAAATAGTAACTGAGGAGGAGGTGTGGCCCTACCCTTTAAAAGCCACCTCTGTAGAAACGTTCGATGAAAAACCTCTAAACCTTAACAATGCTGAAACGGTATTTGCTAAACTAAACGTTAACCCTAAGAAACATATGTACATAATAGGTATCTATATGCCCCCAGGGGATAATATCCAAACATTTGAAAATATACTACACTGGAACAGTAAATCGTTACCTCAGGAAACAATTATTATGGATGACTTCAATGTAGACTGGTTTGACTGCAACTCCCCAAACCCCAAACATTGCTTCAACCTGTAAGGCTTCACACAACTCATCCATTCACCCACTAGGATTACTAAGCCATGCAACAAACATTCCTTTCTAGACTGGATATTAACAAATAGGCCAGCCCTCTTCTCCTACTCTGGTTAACTACCAGACAGACTTAATGACAACTTCACAACCTATTTACTCAGGAAACTAACTAAACCATCTAAACAAACTACATTTCAACAAATAAGAAACAAAAGACACCTGAACCCCAACAACCTTATAGATATACTCATACATTTTAATTGGATACCACTGAAACTTCTACCCTTACATGAAGCAATAGACTACTTCAACTCTACCTTCCTATCTATACTAAGCTCTCATGCCCCTAGCAGGAATATACTTGTTAAATCTAACCGTGCCCCATGGTTAACAAAAGAAACACAATCACTACTTAGGTCTAGAGACAAGGCTTGAGCTACCTGGAACAAATCAAAGTCCCAACCTGCTCTACAAATCTACCATGAACTTAGAAATAAAGCAAAGCAGCTAATTAAACAAGATAAAATAAATTACTACTCAGAAATCCCGTCAAAGCATTGCAATAACCCGCAAAAATTCTGGGCACCTATAAACAATATACTTCTACCAGGTAAAGTTAGTACACCCCCTCTTACCACTACTAACAATTCAGACAATATTGTTACTCAGTTTAATAAATACTTTACTAAAACTATCTTAGCACTGTCCAACAGTCAAACCCCATCACCTATCAGAACTACCACTGCCTCTTCCAATATTAAATCTACCTTCTCCCTGCAACCTGTAGCTACAAAGACGATCAAAAAACTGCTTAAAAAGCTAAAGCCCACCACATTAGCTGCAAACAACTTACCTGCCAATTTCCTAAAACAAACAGCAAATGGAATAGCCTATCCTATATCAATTCCTATCAATAAATCCATAGCAGAACATCAAGTCTCTCCCATATAGAAAACCTCTTACATTATACCTCTACATAAAGGTGGCTCTTCAACACATCTCTCTAACTACCACCCAACTACAATATTATCACCACTGTCTAAAATACTAGAGAGGGTCATTCCCATGCAAGTTATTGATTACCTGCATGCTAACAAACTTCTAACCAACACCCAGCATGGCTTTCAATCATTTCTTGGCACATCAACTGCACTAATGTCATTCACCAATACTGTCAACTATCACAGGAACAACAGTAATTATGTATCCTTTATCTTCCTTGACATATCAAAAGCCTTTGATATGGTTTCTCATAGTAAAATGTTCTCTCCAAACTAAACTTTTGTCAGTCTACCCTTGCCTGGTTCCAGGATTACCTTACTGGACACCAGCAAGCAGTCTCTTGGCAACAGACTTTATCACCCCTTCTGTCAGTGACTCTAGCTGTCCCCAAGGCTCAATCTTAGGCCCACTTTTATTCTCAATATTTACAAACAACCTACACACCTCAACCCCACAAGCCTTTCTCATCCAATATGCAGATGATTCGACATGTGCTGCTCCCGCAATCCAAGAACTGCATAATCTAACACAACAATTCTTCCCAACAGTTAAGATCTGGCTTATAAACGCTCAACTAATTTTACCCCCCCCCCCACAAAAAAAAAAAACTTATGATTTTACAACCCTCTAAATCAGCCTCAACCACCAACACTTTCAACATTGTATCACTAAACAGCACCCATCATCTCCCCATCACCACACACCAAACTCTTAGGAGTCGAAATTAATTGCAACTTAAAATTTGGTATTCACATTTCCCAATCATTAAAAAAAAAAAGTTCACAAAAAACTCAGAATGTTGTATAGTAACAAACCCTACTTTACTAAAAATACTAAAACTACCATTGCCCAATCTCACTTAATCTCCACACTACTGTACACAGCTCCCATGCTCACAACTCTAAAAAAATCAGAACTAGCAAAACTTGAATCATGTTATAACAAAATTGCCAGATATGCTACAAACTTACCAGCTAGAACTCACCATTGTATAGCACTCAAACAACTCAGCTGGCTAGAGCTCCCAACCGCCTTCACTACAATCAGTTAACTGTGGCCCACAAAATTCATTATGAACCTGAGAAAACACCTGCCATACAAATATTACTTCAACCATATGCCACTAACAGAACCCTATGCTCCACCAACAAACACCAATAAAAATCAATTCAACCAAAAATATATCTCTTTTCTAAAATTATATAGGAAAAATCCGGAATGCACTACCAGAAAACATTACAACTATTACATCATGATCCCAGTTTACAACAATCCTAAAACCCACTTATTCAATAAATAGCTGAGTCTTTGCTCTGCTCCAGACTAACCTCTCTCTCTGAGTACGCTAGTACCTTTGCTTCACTTACTATCTCCCTCTGTCTGTTCTATTACCTAGGCCTCTTAGCATACTAACATTCATAGTACTATACCACTGCAGAGCTGATGACATATTAAGACTAGACATTTCTTTGTAAAGTATATTCAGAAAGTGTGTAATGTCATATTGATTTCTCTATTTAATTACACAGAAATGTAAAATGATGTAATGTCTCAGTACTTTTTGTTTAATCTTTTGACAATTATTGATTTTGGTTAAAAGTTATGGTGCATTATCTAAACTTAGCAATCCATTAATTTATAACTGCTTGTCCAAACTGTGTCTAAGGTAGTATTTTAATTTCTTTGAACTATGTATACTACTGACTTATTGTATTTCTGATGTTCAATGCAAAGCTTTTCTCCCTGGGCCTCAGCTGAAAAAGGACCTGTCCAGTCAGACTTTCCCAGTAAACAAATGTAAAATAAATAAATAAAATAAAATAAAATAATATTTTTTCTTTTACAGAAAATTGGATATTTTGTACTGCAGCTTTGAGTTAGATAAAGACAATTCAGGTTTAAACAGGTAATAATTAGTTAATAAACATTCTTCAGTATCTAAGTTGGAGATCTTGGGCTTATTTTGTAGCAACCACTTTCTCATATCATAGATTAATACTAGAATGTCTCCACTGCTTAAGTTTCTAACATATTCATTTACAATTATTATCAGAGTCTAACCACAGCATTGTAATGCTTTTAAGTCAAGCATCTGAGCTCTTGCTGGTATGCCAAAATTAAAAGTCCAGTTGTAAAACTTTACAGCTTGTACTTCAGAAGTTATCCCTAGCTAGCAGTTACTTCTTGAGTTTTTCACATTCAGTGTAACCAGTACCTTATGTGCCCATATATGTTTTCAGTAGTTTACCTATTAATTTAGAAAACATAATTGCACTATTCTGACTTAAGAGCAGATTTCTTTTTCTGTGGCATATCAAAATATATCAAATAAGAATCAACATTTTTTTTTTTTACTTAAATTGTTAATATTTATAGTTTAGGGGTAACAGTCACATTAGCTAGTCAGACTTGTTGCTGTTACAACTGGACAATCTAATTAGTCTCTACCTTAGACTCTACTATGGCTTTCAACAAAGCATACATTATTATGGGTATGTAAGGAAACAAAGCTTGTAAACAAAACCCTTGATAGAAATGTGAAACATACTGGTACCTGCAGCCACTCACAAACCAAAGTACTTCACTAAGACATAAGTCACTGGCTTTATAAATTTCACAAGAAAATGTCAGACAGGCAATATCCTTGGCAGCAGAGGAATAATAAGAAACTGGTTTGGGGAATTCACTGGTCAAGCTGCCCATAATTTCCATCATACCTCTCAACCTCTTAGAGCAAGAAATCTGGACAAAGCCACAAATAATGGAGAGACAAAGACCCCAAAATAGGAACACTTTTTAAATACTGCTCTTACAAATTTAGAAAGTTGATAGAATAACAGGTTTGGCATTGTCATTCATTTTTCTGAAGGGTATAAAGTCTTAATATGAAATGTCTGTTATTATTTTATTACATCAATCCTCAATGATTAGCCGATGATTTGCCAGAAAAACACAATTTGTATGAGAAACAGACCAAAAATATGAGGCAAAAATCTGGACATTCTTCAAAAATCTGTATAGTTGAGAGGTATCATCAGTACCTACAAGCGGCTGTGGCTCACCTTCATTCTCACTGTTACAGGACAGCTCCCTCCCTGAAGTAACCACCTCACCAGTCCTGTCTTCAAGTATGTAGTCTGTATGCATCCCCCCAGGCTACCAGAACCACATGCTTGGCGCCAAGCCTGACTGTGTGTCACTGCATGTACACAAGGTATTACATCATCAGAATCATTCCCTATAAGGACATCTGCAGGTATATCCTCAAACACACCTACTTGATGCTTCCATTCCCTATAAGGACATCTGCAGGGATATCCTCAAACACACCTACTTGATGCTTCCATTCCCTATAAGGACATCTGCAGGGATATCCTCAAACACACCTACTTGATGCTTCCATTCCCTATAAGGACATCTGCAGGGATATCCTCAAACACACCTACTTGATGCTTCCATTCCCTATAAGGACATCTGCAGGGATATCCTCAAACACACCTACTTGATGCTTCCATTCCCTATAAGGACATCTGCAGGGATATCCTCAAACACACCTACTTGATGCTTCCATTCCCTATAAGGACATCTGCAGGGATATCCTCAAACACACCTACTTGATGCTTCCATTCCCTATAAGGACATCTGCAGGGATATCCTCAAACACACCTACTTGATGCTTCCATTCCCTATAAGGACATCTGCAGGGATATCCTCAAACACACCTACTTGATGCTTCCATTCCCTATAAGGACATCTGCAGGGATATCCTCAAACACACCTACTTGATGCTTCCATTTCCACCCTCCCAGTCAAGATGAACCCTAGCCAAAGGTGTTTTGAATGGGGTCCCTCCTAAAGCTCTGACTGCAGTAGACTGCTCAAGCAAGTAGTGCTCTTCTTTAACCATTGCAGGCTTCACAATGGTTAGATCAGAGGCTGTGTCTCTCTTAGCAGTGGCCTGTTTTCCATTTAAGATAGGCTATAACCTCTTGGTGGTAGTTTGGTACCCTTGTTGCCTGCAGACAACTTACCAGTGGCATTCTGTCATTCCCACTTGCTGGCTCCCTCAACATTTGTTCCCCACTTGTCTTTGTGGACACCTATATTCTACATGGCCCCACTGGTTACATTTAAAACATTTAACCCTTGATCCTGGGAGTGTACCTGAACTAGTGGCTTCCCCTTATTGGCAGACTCTGTTGGGGAGGTTTAGGCTGCCCACCATGGCTTCCCCTAGACCCATGTGCAGCACTGGGCATCCCTTTCTTGTGCAGGGATGCGCTGCTTGCTAGACATAAGTATCCCTTTTTCTCCAACTCATCTGCAGTATTATATTTGCTATCTTCCAAACAGATTTTCATGCCCTCAAGCA